>NC_092270.1:6902784-7202784 GCF_036320965.1 Panulirus ornatus
CGTGATGAAGACACACACACACACACATACACACAAGACTTCCTCAGCGGGGGGGGGGGGGGGGGGAGAGAGAGAGAGAGAGAGAGAGAGAGAGAGAGAGAGAGAGAGAGAGAGAGAGAGAGAGAGAGAGAGGAGGCCCAGCACTTGGTGCGTCCGTCCCCCGCGGCCGGGCGGGTGTGTACGGTGGGCAAGCGAGTGGCTCCGAGGGAGGGTACGTGTATGATTCCGCTCCGTCCATCACCCAGGAACGTTACCCTTCACACACACACACACACACACCTCACCTCAGTGTCAGGTGAAAACCACACGAGTCATTATCTCTAATGATCATTACTCCTGTTTGTGGAACGTATAAATGGTCCAGCAGTAGCTTCTGTTCTTGGCTTAAAACTGGTGAATATCCTGAGCTGTGACGCCATCAGAGATCTTCTAACTATACCACCTCGTGATCGGTAACAACCACACATGTTGACGTGTTTGTTGATGTATCAGTCATACTGAACAGTACACTGGTATGCTGAGAGATGGTAAGGTCTGGCTAGATAGCTTAGTGTTTACAGAGGCAGGGCGGAAGACAAAGCAATCCGGACATGGGGAGGGTGTACGATGGTTTCCCGGCCGTCACTTCAACACTCCCAAAGCTGGAGGGTTGTACTTCCTTGGGCTGCTTGCTGTCTACAACGTACAAGCACCCGTCTCACCAACACTCCCTCCTTCCTTCTCCATCATTCTACAACACTTCCTACCGAAGGCCATACAAGATGAACGGGCCTACATCGGCTTTCTACATGGATGAACGAGGTCGGCGAAGAACGCATGACTATTCTACTTCCTTCACTCCGCGCTCCAGCTGGAGTGAAGGAACAAAAGCCAACAGGCCAGACTTATGTGGTCCTTCTTGTGTTGGAGAACCCTTACAGCAGCAACTATATCTTGCGTCATTAAAGTTAATGGCTTCTCTCATCCCCTTACCGCAGCCTTTTGAATAAAGCTCTGCCTTTCTGTTATTTTGCGGCGCGTGGCCAAGCCTTTCCATTCAGGCCATTTCAGTCTCATCTATGCCGAAGGCCTTTTATCTATCTATCTATTTATTTGTTTATTCATTTTTGGTTGTGGCTGTCTTGTTTCCATCTCGTTGGGCCGAAACCATTTTCATCACCATAAGTAATACCATCATTATCAAATATTACCATCACCATCAATACTACCAGTACCATCACCATCACTAATACCATCATTACCATCACCATCACCATCAATACTACCAGTACCATCACCATCACTAATACCATCATTACCATCACCATCACTATCAACACTACCAGTACCATCACCATCACTAATACCATCATTACCATCACCATCACTATCAACACTACCAGTACCATCACCATCACTAATACCATCATTACCATCACCATCAATACTACCAGTACCATCACCATCACTAATACCATCATTACCATCACCATCACTAATACCATCATTACCATCACCATCAATACTACCAGTACCATCACCATCACTAATACCATCATTACCATCACCATCAATACTACCAGTACCATCACCATCACTATCAGCACTACCAGTACCATCACCATCACTAATACCATCATTACCATCACCATCACTATCAACACTACCAGTACCATCACCATCACTAATACCATCATTACCATCACCATCACTATCAGCACTACCAGTACCATCACCATCACTAATACCATCATTACCATCACCATCAATACTACCAGTACCATCACCATCACTATCAGCACTACCAGTACCATCACCATCACTAATACCATCATTACCATCACCATCACTATCAAATACTACCACAACCATCACCATCAAATACTACCAGTGCCATCATCATCATCACTATCAGTAATACAATCACTGTCACTATCAACTGGCTGTCATCATCACCATCACATCACTCCCGTCCCGCAATTCCCTTCGTTTGCTTCAAGACATCGACCCTGGGGTGGGCGGAGTGAGGGTTTGTGGCTTTCGAAAACAATCCCCATCAGTCTTCTCGCCTCCCCCCAGCACACTGGGACCTTCCGTTCCATCTTCCTTGTGTCCATCTCTTCCTCCTTTTCCACCTCCATCCCTTCTCCTGGGTACGGGGTCGCACCTGAGCGTGCGTGCGTGCGTGCGTGTGTGTGTGTGTAATGCTGAGATAATGAGGAAACTCTATCCCACATGTAGTACAGGTGTCTCACTCACCTATGACACTAGCCTCATACACTGTGTGTGTGTGTGTGTGTGTGTGTGTGATCGTTAATGAGATTCATAATGAGCTGATGGAAGATAGCCGGACTTAACCTTGGGAAACTTCCTCTCCATTCTCCTCTACCCATACAGGATCGTGATGAGAGAGAGAGAGAGAGAGAGAGAGAGAGAGAGAGAGAGAGAGAGAGAGAGAGAGAGAGAGAGAGAGAGAGAGAGAGAGAGAGAGAGAGGCGTGCTGGGGGGACAGACTTAACCTTCCTACAGAGGCCATGAACACCATTGCTTCCAGCGTACGGTAATGACACACACATCACCTCCCATTCATATAGTCTCCTCCATTTATCAATTTGAACCAAGGAGCTGATTTCTGCCAGACACTTGGCGTCGTCATCTGTCGCCAGCCTTCATTATACATGGGGGGGTCGATCCCAGCCACGTCCCGCGACCCTGTGAAGCCTCATCAAGTCTCGTATATCATCTTGGATCGGGTCGGGTCAGGAGGGAAGGAAGGAGGGAGGGAGGGAGGACCTAAGAAGGTACTTCTTTACAGTCATTCTTCAAGTCCCCCGTCGAAGGAAAGGTACAAACTCTGTGTAATTACGCATATCTATATGGCTCTGTGTGACCGACCCTTGCCATCAGGGTAAGCACCTGGTCACTGTCCGGCATCGACACTGTCTCCACTGTCAGGTGGTTTTTTTTTTTTTTTACAATGAGCACAAGAACAACATCTCCCTCAGCTGTGGTCATCCACTGTCTCATGGCATCGATAAATCACAAAATCTGTGTCTAATTCCAAAATAAATTTGGTCGCCGATCTCATGGTCAACTGAACTTCTCCTCCACACCAGCTTTATCCAGTTGTATGAGAAATTGGCCAACAGCCGTGATTTATGGTGGCGTCCCGATCCAAGACGCGCGTCGTTCTTACGCTGGGCGACAGGTCTAATCTCGGTGTGGGATGCCACTATCAACACCCCCCCCCCCCCCCCCCCCCCCCACAACATCAGCCTCAAGGTTCAGGTCGGGGCCGGGGAGAAGGCGAGTGCCGACCTGATGAAGGACGGACTGGTTGCTTGATCATCCAGGGATATACAACACCAACACCTCCTCCTCAACACACACACACACACACACACACACACCACACTACAACACACCATGAAGGGAGAGAGACACAAACCTCCCGCCTACATGACTCCCTGGCCATATTTTTCCTACGTCTTGCTTCCGCTCATCAAATTTCGGTGACTCGTCGTCCCAAAGAGTTTTTCCATAACCCTTGCTCTCCACCGCGTCACTGACACTCTGAGTACAGTCCTCACAATCCTCCTGGTACAGTAGCAGATACAGGACCAGCGGGAATCATGTTCTTACAAACAAAAAACAAACAAACCCTAAACTGGAAAAACACTTTTTAATTTACAAAGAAAAAAGATTCTACAATAATAAACAAGCAGGGACACATTATTTCCTGATATATAATATTCATATGAAGGCTTTCTCTCCCCGAGTTCCATTCTTATAATTCTACATTGATCCGTGTCGAAGACCATCAACCACGTATCATATCAACTTTAATGTGAGTTTGGGTTCCTTTGTAAGTTGATGTAATCGTCCTCGCTTTTCACTTCCCTCACCACCACCGCGTCATCTGCAAACATGTTCAGGTCGGAGTCCAGACCTCCTGGCAGGTCATACTCGCACATCAGTCAGTAGTGGTCCTTGACCAGAGCCCTACGGTACTCCACCGCTCACCTTCATCCAGTTAGAGGTGGCCCCCTCCTCTGGCATGTGTCCTTCATCCCCCCCCTCCCTCACAGAGATGATCTTCTACCCTCCTTATTCCCTGTATGGTGATCCAGCTTCTTAATCAGCAGTCATGCGGTAGCGTCAAATGCTCTTTGGCAGTCCAGATACAAACCATCCACCCAGCCTTCTCTTTCGACTGAGACCAGCTCATCCTTTCGTGGAAGCATATAATGTTCGTTACACAGGAACCTCCTCTTCTCTCCCTCTGTGTGTGTGTGTGTGTGTGTGTGTGTGTGTGTGTGTGTGTGTGTGTGTGACCTTCGGTCAGTGAGGGTGTAGGGGAGAGCCAGCCGTCTGAGTGTGTCGTTAGCGTGTGTACGGTCCTCGTGAGTGTCAGGTTGTGTCCCGCGCGTTTAAAAGCGTCTCAAGAGGCCACAGGCCAGAGATGCGAACACCCACCATTATGTGACGTGAAGTCAAACAGAATAGAAAATGAATACATTATAAAGACAATTCTAGAAGGGACATACCAACGATCTTGTGACGAATGAAATGAAGAATCACGTAACAAAGATAAGTAATAGCTCTCGGGGTAAAGTCTGCCTAAAAGTGCACATATCAGAGATAGTAATCCTGCGTGACACATCCTCAGCTGATGAGGCTCTGAGATGAAACTCTATAAACGCATCACATAATCTAGTTCTAGTTTTTGAGCCTATTACTAGCACTAGATTTTTTCTTAGATTGAAATAAGTTACTTATTTCGTGCACGAATGGGCTTTAGTTGAAGCCAAACAAAACAGTGCTATCTACCCTCACGTTGGAATTCAATCGTATAAAAATCTCTTGAGAGACTACGCTCTTCACGACCTTATGGAGGGCTTTTGCTGATTGGTAGACCCTGTTGACATAAGAGACGCCTCAACTCATAGGCTGTGACGTTACTTCTGTAAACAAAACCTGATTGGCTGTCACCTCGATGGGGTATGAAAGGCTTCATGTGATTGGCTTTCAGTCCACATAGCTATGTGAGCCATCTTCTAACTAGCCAGTTTTGCGTACATGTACGTAAGAACACATTAGGAAAATGTTATATAGAACAGAAAAATTTATTACGAGAGACAAGGAACATATTAGCAACCCAAATATTTACTTTGTATTGAATGAAAGGAAATGAAAGGACATGATCAGTTCCGACCAACAGAGTCCAGGATAATTTGAGGAATCCTTCGACCTCGCCCAGGCAGGCCTGCTGAGCTCCACACCACACGGGTCGTCACACACTGACATTCAAATGAAGTAATTCATAATGATTCGTTTCCTAACGGAGGCATTGTCACGATTCCTTTATTAGCGAGGAAAGAAGTGGTTGGCTGGGTCATGACTCAAGGGGAGGTTGGGGTGTAGCCTTGAGAGGTTCTGTTTTTATCAACAGGAACTTGATGGAGTGATGATGGAGGCCACCATGGTCTGGGGTACTGATGGAGGAAGAGGGTGTGATGGAGGATTGGGAAGAAGAATACACTGGGTGTGATGGAGGAGTGTAAAGGAGAGAGTATACTGTCTCTCACACACACACACGTACACACTAAGACAGAGGGGAATACCTCTAACCATCAGGATAGTAAAAAGTGATATGATAAGACTCGCTCCAGACCTTCGGACATTTTACCTCCGGCGAAGAAGAAAACATCCAGTTGCCTGACAGGGGCCACCATACACCCACCAGACAACATGACCCGAAACTGACCTAATGACTTGTTACATGGAACAACGGGTGACACTGCCAATCTGAGCAGGGCATGCAGTACACAAGGATAAACAGCATGATGATGAAATAAGTTCAGAAGCTTGGGGTCGCCACCGGTGTACAACTCCCTCCCCGTACACTACTTAACGGGTAAGAGCAACACACATACACAGCAAGAGCAGGGTAACGGGTAAGGGGTAAGGGGGGAGACAGAGGAACATTAGGTAACATCAACGGTGTGTTATGCAAGCACGTCGTCACCCGTGTTAGGTAACCACTTCCATCAACCCCCCACCTCCACCAACCCACTCCCTCCCTCTCCCTCATACGAACCACTTACACCTTCTTCCCTCACCCCGGGGGAGGGGGAGCGTCTGGGATCCTTACCCCCCCCCCCCTCTCTTCCCCTTGCCCCAGGGATCATGACTCCCCACCCTTGGGATACCGACTTCCCCCCCCCCCCTCTGCCAACCACCACCCCACAACCCAGCTAATCCATCATCACTTCCGCCTCCGTGTGCAGTCTACCGTCCCTTCTTCTGGGCATCGTATCAGTCGCTGCGCCGCGCACGCGCAAGTAACGCTTCAGGTCACGTCACACTCTCTAGTGTCACACAAGGTCCCGCATACGTGCACCAGCTGGGACGTCTGGATTCATGCCGAACGACCTTTACAAACGACAAGATAAGGACACCGAATGGACTTGACCCCCCGGGCTGGGTTGGAAAATCACCTCCCCCGCTGCTCATATTATATCCATAAGACTTCACTAAGACAGCGAGGACGGCCACTGGTGCCTACAATACCCCAGTAGCGCTCCGCCAGGGCATGTGTGAGCCGTGAAACACCTCCCTGTTACGGGATGGGTAAATGAAACGGAAGAACGTAACGAATCTCCCAAGTTTAGCTGCGGAAGGGAGGAAAGAAACAAGGAAAGGATGTAAGCACGAACTGCTGAGGGCCCGCCTCCCTTCCCCCACCCCTCACACACTACACCTGCGGAACTACCCCCTTTCTACTGCGCCCCGGGGGATCCTCACCCTGCGTACTAGCTCTGGCGGAGACGTACATAGTTATCTTGGTCGTCAAGTGACCTCGCCGGTGAGATCGCCTGGATCCGGGGCTAAACAAAGTACACCATCTGCTGCAGCTGCTGGTAAGTTATGTGCGGTTGTTTCGCAGCCCCAAATATACGCCATCCTTGGCGTGTCCGTGGCGCATCATAAGAAACGCACACACGCTAGCCCGAGCTCGAATCCTGGGCGCGGCAGTCGGCCCACAGTCAATCTAACGGTTCATCCACCCCGCGGAACTGGTCGTTAACTATATACCTGCCATAGGTTGGTGTATATATATATATATATATATATATATATATATATATATATATATATATATATATATATATATATATATATATATATGCCATTTCAAATACCATAAAATAAGAACTTTAACAACAGCAAGGAGGAGGCTGAATGAAAATGGGAAACGAGAAACACAGCACATCACTAATGTCAGATGTGGTGACTGTTTTCGTATGGTGAATAAGTCATATCAAGTTACAATAACAAACCCCGACTCCCTAGCGAATAATGAATTTATAATTAAGGATTTTTTTTTATTACCAAGCTGTAATGAGAGAGAGAGAGAGAGAGAGAGAGAGAGAGAGAGAGAGAGAGAGAGAGAGAGAGAGAGAGAGAGAGAGAGTTTATTTATGTTTTTAGTCCTCGGATTACCATCCAAACGATAATTTCTGCTTAAACGTCTGTCAAGAATGAGTCAATTTTGTGTTCTACAGGTCATCATTAAGCGTTCGAATATATTCATCTTACACCACAGCAAAACCCAAGAAGAGAGAGAGGACGCTTCTGTGTTCACGCTGGTGTAGCTCATCCGAAATCCAGATCAGCGACCTCTTAATGTGGGTCTTCAACCCGCGTCCCGTTTTCTATGAAAAAGGGACTGACTGCCCCAGATGGTCGACCTTGACACACAGACACATTTCTTGTTCCCGATCGGATGAGCTACAAGGATCACCTCACGCGGCACGTACGCTGGTTAGGAAACATGAGTGATAACATATGAAAAACGATAACAACACTCCAGTGATTACGTTGTCCGTCTCCAGAAGGATTCGGATATTTATGTATCTTTCGTGTCGAGCTTGCCAACTGAATCATACGCTAAGTGGTAACCACCGGAGCAAGATGGCACGACGACGACCCCTGAGAAGGACGGTACGACTCTTCTGGAACCTGGACCTTAGGAGGCTAGGGCGTCATGCCAAGAGGGTCGTATCACCGCCGTGATCAAGGGGTCGTATCACCGCCGTGGTCAAGAGGGTCGTGTCACCGCCGTGATCAAGGGGTCGTATCACCACCGTGGTCAAGAGGGTCGTATCACCGCCGTTATCAAGGGGTCGTATCACCGCCGTGGTCAAGGGGTCGTATCACCGCCGTGGTCAAGGGGTCGTATCACCGCCGTGGTCAAAAGGGTCGTATCACCGCCGTGGTCAAGGGGTCGTATCACCGCCGTGGTCAAGAGGGTCGTATCACCGCCGTTATCAAGGGGTCGTATCACCGCCGTGGTCAAGGGGTCGTATCACCGCCGTGGTCAAGGGGTCGTATCACCGCCGTGGTCAAGAGGGTCGTATCACCGCCGTGGTCAAGAGGGTCGTATCACCGCCGTGGTCAAGGGGTCGTGTCACCGCCGTGGTCAAGGGGTCGTGGCGTGGTGCCTGACCAAGAGGACGGCAGCCTAACATCTCAGGGAGCACATGAGGGAGGAGGCCAGAGCCACACGATGGCAGGACCTGCCATATGGGTTGCCACGGACGAGTCCTCTTCTTCTGCTGCGGCTTCGTTCCTCTTCCTCTTCTTCTTCGTCTTCTGCCGCTGCCTCTGCTTCCCCTCATCCATGATTCTTCCCTCATGCAATCTTGAACTGTTCTATCGTCATTAGGGTTCCCGGCAAGGCGAGCATCCACCATTTTCCTTGTTTATGAAGTGCAAGTGCCAGGACTGACTCAGGCCGGCATCCCTGTGAAGGTGGGGTTAAGGCAAACACTTATCTAAACTGGGTCTACGACTCGCAGTCAGTGGCCGGCGTTTCAATGGTCGTACTGACGGTGATTGGCGGGGACGTCGGCGCTTCAGTGCTCGCACACAGCGGCTGGCGGACACACCAGCCTGGCTTACCTCAGGGATAGAGGACCGTCTGTCTAAACCGTTGCACTTCGACAAGTCTTTTAGATGAAAATCTCTCTCTCTCTCTCTCCACACACACACACATCATATATATATATATATATATATATATATATATATATATATATATATATATGTTTTGGACAATCACATGTTTACTAAATGGCGTGCTAGCTTCGTCTCTTCGATGTATATCAACTGACCTATATTTCTCTCATGTGTCTCCCCTGATGATATGATTATTACACAAAAGTGCACTTGGGAACTTTTCGTGTTTCATTTTCCCCGTGGACTCATAGGAATATATATATATATATATATATATATATATATATATATATATATATATATATATATATATATATATATATATATATATATATATATATAAACTACAGTTCAGTATAATATCTGGCGTTTATCCTACAAGATGACCTCTACTGTCACGGTTTAACTGCAGGTGTTAAAGTGGTGGAGTGAACCCCAAATAATCCTACTCTTTGAGGTCTCCCGCTTTTCCTCAACTTGATAATGGCATTTTTTTTTTTTAATGAAGGTTTAATCTTCATCCTTTTCCATACATATGGAAAGGATGTTGAAGACACCATAACACGTCTCGAGATCACAGACTCACCGTTACTCGAACATGAACCGTCTTTTGACGAAAGTTTCAAACGCCACTGACAGGGCGCGTACCTAGCCATAACCAGGAGGTGTACCTAGCCATAACCAGGGGGCGTACCTAGCCATAACCAGGGGGCGTACCTAGCCATAACCAGGGGGCGTACCTAGCCATAACCAGGGGGCGTACCTAGCCATAACCAGGAGGCGTACCTAGCCATAACCAGGGGGCGTACCTAGCCATAACCAGGGGGAGTACCTAGCCATAACCAGGGGGAGTACCTAGCCATAACCAGGGGGCGTACCTAGCCATAACCAGGAGTGTACGTAGCCATAACCAGGGGCCTGGAGGTGTACCTAGCCATAACCAGGGGGAGTACCTAGCCATAACCAGGGGGAGTACCTAGCCATAACCAGGGGGAGTACCTAGCCATAACCAGGGGGAGTACCTAGCCATAACCAGGAGGTGTACCTAGCCATAACCAGGGGGCGTACTAGCCATAACCAGGAGGTGTACCTAGCCATAACCAGGAGGTGTACCTAGCCATAACAGGGGGCGTACCTAGCCATAACCAGGGGGCGTACCTAGCCATAACCAGGGGGAGTACCTAGCCATAACCAGGGGGCGTACCTAGCCATAACCAGGGGGAGTACCTAGCCATAACCAGGAGGTGTACCTAGCCATAACCAGGAGGTGTACCTAGCCATAACCAGGGGGCGTACCTAGCCATAACCAGGAGGCATACCTAGCCATAACCAGGGGGAGTACCTAGCCATAACCAGGGGGAGTACCTAGCCATAACCAGGGGGAGTACCTAGCCATAACCAGGAGGTGTACCTAGCCATAACCAGGAGGTGTACCTAGCCATAACCAGGGGGAGTACCTAGCCATAACCAGGGGGCGTACCTAGCCATAACCAGGGGGCGTACCTAGCCATAACAGGGGGCGTACCTAGCCATAACCAGGGGGAGTACCTAGCCATAACCAGGAGGTGTACCTAGCCATAACCAGGAGGTGTACCTAGCCATAACCAGGAGGTGTACCTAGCCATAACCAGGAGGTGTACCTAGCCATAACAGGGGGCGTACCTAGCCATAACCAGGAGGTGTACCTAGCCATAACCAGGAGGTGTACCTAGCCATAACCAGGAGGTGTACCTAGCCATAACCAGGAGGTGTACCTAGCCATAACCAGGAGGTGTACCTAGCCATAACAGGGGGCGTACCTAGCCATAACAGGGGGCGTACCTAGCCATAACCAGGGGGAGTACCTAGCCATAACAGGGGGCGTACCTAGCCATAACCAGGAGGTGTACCTAGCCATAACCAGGAGGTGTACCTAGCCATAACCAGGGGGAGTACCTAGCCATAACCAGGGGGAGTACCTAGCCATAACCAGGGGGAGTACCTAGCCATAACCAGGGGGAGTACCTAGCCATAACCAGGAGGTGTACCTAGCCATAACCAGGGGGAGTACCTAGCCATAACCAGGAGGTGTACCTAGCCATAACCAGGGGGAGTACCTAGCCATAACCAGGAGGTGTACCTAGCCATAACAGGGGGCGTACCTAGCCATAACCAGGGGGCGTACCTAGCCATAACCAGGGGGAGTACCTAGCCATAACCAGGGGGAGTACCTAGCCATAACCAGGAGGTGTACCTAGCCATAACCAGGAGGTGTACCTAGCCATAACCAGGGGGCGTACCTAGCCATAACAGGGGGCGTACCTAGCCATAACCAGGAGGTGTACCTAGCCATAACCAGGAGGTGTACCTAGCCATAACCAGGGGGAGTACCTAGCCATAACCAGGAGGTGTACCTAGCCATAACAGGGGGCGTACCTAGCCATAACCAGGGGGCGTACCTAGCCATAACCAGGAGGTGTACCTAGCCATAACCAGGGGGCGTACCTAGCCATAACCAGGGGGCGTACCTAGCCATAACCAGGGGGCGTACCTAGCCATAACCAGGGGGAGTACCTAGCCATAACCAGGAGGTGTACCTAGCCATAACAGGGGGCGTACCTAGCCATAACCAGGAGGTGTACCTAGCCATAACCAGGAGGTGTACCTAGCCATAACCAGGGGGCGTACCTAGCCATAACAGGGGGCGTACCTAGCCATAACCAGGAGGTGTACCTAGCCATAACCAGGGGGAGTACCTAGCCATAACCAGGAGGTGTACCTAGCCATAACAGGGGGCGTACCTAGCCATAACCAGGAGGTGTACCTAGCCATAACCAGGAGGTGTACCTAGCCATAACCAGGGGGAGTACCTAGCCATAACCAGGAGGTGTACCTAGCCATAACCAGGAGGTGTACCTAGCCATAACCAGGGGGAGTACCTAGCCATAACCAGGAGGTGTACCTAGCCATAACCAGGGGGCGTACCTAGCCATAACCAGGAGGTGTACCTAGCCATAACCAGGAGGTGTACCTAGCCATAACCAGGGGGAGTACCTAGCCATAACCAGGGGGCGTACCTAGCCATAACCAGGGGGCGTACCTAGCCATAACCAGGAGGTGTACCTAGCCATAACCAGGAGGTGTACCTAGCCATAACAGGGGGCGTACCTAGCCATAACCAGGAGGTGTACCTAGCCATAACCAGGGGGCGTACCTAGCCATAACCAGGGGGCGTACTAGCCATAACCAGGAGGTGTACCTAGCCATAACCAGGGGGAGTACCTAGCCATAACCAGGGGGAGTACCTAGCCATAACCAGGAGGTGTACCTAGCCATAACCAGGAGGTGTACCTAGCCATAACCAGGAGGTGTACCTAGCCATAACCAGGAGGTGTACCTAGCCATAACCAGGAGGTGTACCTAGCCATAACCAGGGGGCGTACCTAGCCATAACCAGGGGGAGTACCTAGCCATAACCAGGGGGCGTACCTAGCCATAACCAGGGGGCGTACCTAGCCATAACCAGGAGGTGTACCTAGCCATAACCAGGGGGCGTACCTAGCCATAACCAGGAGGTGTACCTAGCCATAACCAGGGGGAGTACCTAGCCATAACCAGGAGGTGTACCTAGCCATAACCAGGAGGTGTACCTAGCCATAACCAGGGGGAGTACCTAGCCATAACCAGGGGGAGTACCTAGCCATAACCAGGGGGCGTACCTAGCCATAACCAGGGGGCGTACCTAGCCATAACCAGGGGGCGTACCTAGCCATAACAGGGGGCGTACCTAGCCATAACCAGGAGGTGTACCTAGCCATAACCAGGAGGTGTACCTGTGTTAAGGCACCTGTGGACGGCAGCTACGGAGGGCACTTGTGGACGCAGCACAGGATGGCACCTGTGTAAGGCACCTGTGGACGGCAGTACAGGAGGGCACTGTGGACGGCAGCACAGGAGGGCACCTGTGTAAGGCACCTGTGGACGGCAGTACAGGAGGGCACTTGTGGACGGCAGTACAGGAGGGCACTTGTGGACGGCAGTACAGGAGGGCACCTGTGGACGGCAGTGCGGGAGGGAGTGTCAGGGAAGCCAGGTGTGTTATGATGAACAAGGCGGGTCTGTGGTGTCCCCTTGCGGGAGCATCACGCCTCACTGTCACTGGCTCCTGGCAGCCCCAGGCCACCTCACTCTCACAACACTATTACTGATAAATAGTACTGCCCTCTGAAGTGGCCTGGCTTTTCCCCCCACACACGAGGCAAGGCCAGACCCCTCACGTTACCTCTGCCTGCGTGCAAGCACTACCTCTGGTACCCTCTCTGGATCTTTCAGAACCAGATTCTCGCCCTTAACTCAACCTCACCCATTTGTTCTTCCCCCAGTTAAGGGTTTACATTTTCTTTTCTTTGTTAATGGGTTCCCACCATGATTACTCTCTCTCTCTGTTCCTGACCCTCCTTCCTCCTGCCTCTCCCAGGTCCAGTACAACACCCTCAACCACGACCAGCCCCATCTGGCCCACCAGTGCTCCCCCCCGCCCCCCACACTCTCTTTCTCTCAAACTACCTTGTTAGCGTCCCCCAGCTGTTTACATCAGACGACCAACTGCTGTTTGAATCAGACTTGTATGAAAGACGAAAACGCTCAAGAAATGGGGGGGGGGGGGGGGGGGGGGGGCCGCACGTGCGTGCAACTTCCCCCATACAAGATAAACAGGTAATTCCACATGAAGTACTCCTGTGCAATACCATCTCTTCCGTGATATCACATAACATGCAAACTAATGCAAATGAAGACAACACAATACTGCAGCGAGAATACTTGGGCCTCGATGTAGAGCCATAACATGTGGGTCGGGAGAGGGTGAAAGGGGGAATGGAGTGGGGGGAACGGACCAGGGGGTCGGTATAACACAGGAGGAGTTGTAGGCTGAGGGAGAGGGGCCAGGGAGTGGTGACCGGTCACCCAGCCTCTGATGGCTGGTGGCACTTGATGGCGTCCACTGTGTCGGAAGCCTGGGGGTCAGCCAGGCAGCAACAGGCCTACCTCACCTACATACTGGGGTAGGTCGTGCTGAGGGTGCAACAACACTGAGACTTGTACAACAACACTGAGACATGTACAACAACAGTGAGACGTGTACAACAACACTGAGACGTGTACAACAACACTGAGACATGTACAACAACAGTGAGACATGTACTGATATCCCCATTCACAACACACAAGGGACACACCGACCCATCTTGCTCATATCATCAAAGTGGCGGGATGAATGTTGAAAGCTGGGGGTAGCAGGGACGGTGTCGGGGGCGTACTCTCCCCCGTGGGGGCCCCAGTCCTCCGCCGACATTAATTCTTGTCGTAAATAACCCACGCTTTCCTTGCGCCTCAATCATTCCACCACCACCGCCGCCGCCAACTTACCTCTCATCACAAACATCGCATTTTTTTTCTCCATCAAATCACTAGCTCTCTCTCTCTCTCTCTCTCTCTCTCTCTCTCTCTCTCTCTCTATATATATATATATATATATATATATATATATATATATATATATATATATATATATATATATATATCTTTTCTTTCATACTATTCGCCATTTCCCGCATTAGCGAGGTAGCGTTAAGAACAGAGGACTGGGCCTTAGAGGGAATATCCTCACCTGGCCCTCTTCTCTGTTCCTTCTTTTGGAAAATTAGAAAAAAAAACGAGAGGGAGGATTTCCAGCCATCCGCTCCCTCCCCTTTTAGTCGCCTTCTACGACACGCAGGGAATACGTGGGAAGTATTCTTTCTCCCCTATATATATATATATATATATATATATATATATATATATATATATATATATATATATATATATATATATATATATATATATTCCTATGAGTCCACGGGGAAAATGAAACACGAAAAGTTCCCAAGTGCACTTTCGTGTAATAATCACATCATCAGGGGAGACACAAGATAGAAATATAAGTCAGTTGATAGACATCGAAGAGACGAACCTAGGACGCCATTTGGTAAACATGTGATTGTCCAAAACATACAACAATCACACACACACACACACACATATATATAACCTCGGCCCATGACACAGGTGTCCTAGTGCCAAGATCAATGGCCGGGGCGGATCATACTGTCATACCCAGGCAGGTCCATCTGAACACGTGGCACGTGGTGCCGGGACCATCACTCACCTGCACGTGCGTACCTCCCGTCACCACGTCACACCACAACTTACCGCCAAGCTTTGGCCTGTTGGACGCAGAGCCGCTCTCCTCCCTCCCACAGGTGAGTTGGTCTCCACGTTCGTCAGCGATGGTGAGCGCTGTGTGAGGTGGACACTGTGTTCTGCTGTTCTGAACCTCATCATCAGACGCACAGCAGGTCGTCGCTCGCTACTGCCACGTCCGCCCACTTCTCTTACTCTGCCTCTCACCGACTGAAATGAAATACATGACTGACTGTCACACTCAAGTGTATATCATTCATTAGTTTGTGAGGTAAAAAGAAAAGGAAATATTTACAGTTGTTTCGCTAATAAGAGGCTATTTAACCACCTTCTAACGATAAGAAGGCTGCAAGCACAAAACACAAAGAAACATACATACAAGACCACGTAAATCCGCAAGCATACATTGTCGACAAGAAACACTCATACATATACATACATATATATATATATATATATATATATATATATATATATATATATATATATATATATATATATATATATATATATATATATATATATATATATATACATATATATATATATATATATATATATATATATATATATATATATATATATATATATATATATATATATATATATATATATATATATATTAAGAGTAAATGTGAACAAGAGCAAGGTTATTAGGTACAGTAGGGTTGAGGGTCAAGTCAGTTGGGAGGTAAGTTTGAATGGAGAAAAACTGGAGGAAGTAAAGTGTTTTAGATATCTGGGAGTGGATCTGGCAGCGGATGGAACCATGGAAGCGGAAGTGAATCATAGGGTGGGGGAGGGGGCGAAAATCCTGGGAGCCTTGAAGAATGTGTGGAAGTCGAGAACATTATCTCGGAAAGCAAAAATGTGTATGTTTGAAGGAATAGTGGTTCCAACAATGTTGTATGGTTGCGAGGCGCGAGCTATGGATAGAGTTGTGCGCAGGAGGGTGGATGTGCTGGAAATGAGATGTTTGAGGACAATGTGTGGTGTGAGGTGGTTTGATCGAGTAAGTAATGTAAGGGTAAGAGAGATGTGTGGAAATAAAAAAGGCGTGGTTGAGAGAGCAGAAGAGGGTGTTTTGAAATGGTTTGGGCACATGGAGAGAATGAGTGAGGAAAGATTGACCTAGAGGATATATGTGTCGGAGGTGGAGAGAACGAGAAGTGGGAGACCAAATTGGAGGTGGAAAGATGGAGTGAAAAAGACTTTGAGTGATCGGGGCCTGAACATGCAGGAGGGTGAAAGGCGGGCAAGGAATAGAGTGAATTGGATCGATGTGGTATACCGGGGTTGACGTGCTGTCAGTGGATTGAATCAGGGCATGTGAAGCGTCTGGGGTAAACCATGGAAAGCTGTGTAGCTATGTATATTTGCGTGTGTGGACGTATGTATATACATGTGTATGGGGGTGGGTTGGGCCATTTCTTTCGTCTGTTTCCTTGCGCTACCTCGCAAACGCGGGAGACAGCGACAAAAAAAAAAAAAGATATATATATATATATATATATATATATATATATATATATATATATATATATATATATATACACAAACACACATAGGCATAAGAGTCGGGACCCATAGCTAAGTCCATTTACGAACAAAGGACTCATACCACACACACACACACACACACACACACACACACACACACACACACACGAAGCCAGATGCCACATACTATTAAGCAGGAAACTTGTAAGAGGGACAAGCATAAGGACTGCTATAGTATAATTGTGATGGATGAATGAAACAAGAATGACTGAGCACATGGTTGATGCAGACACATCGCAGCAATCTAACATGCTGTGTGACAACAGAGAACGTTGAAAAGATGGGGACCAAGAGAGTAGAAAACTCCCTCCCCATATAATGCAAAAGAGTAATCAGATCACACACACACACACACACACACACACACACACACACAGACAGACACACAGAAGCAAACATAAACAGTGAGGTACAAACAGCTGAGAAGACTCTCCACTGTCCACTTATATCTAATGTTTCCTCATGACAAAGAGCCTTTAGCTGACAACCCCCTTACCCCCAGTCTCTCTCTCTCTCTCTCTCTCTCTCTCTCTCTCTCTCTCTCTCTCTCTCTCTCTCTCTCTCTCTCTCTCTCTCTCTCTTCTCACACACAAAGTCCTGCAGCTTATCTCCAACCAAACAGTATTCATATAGAAACTTTCTTTTTTTTTTTTTATTGTCATCCATCCCATTTACTTTGCATTTTCTTGGGTTGAATTTCAGCAACCATATTACATACCAACTTTGGGGTTCGCTTCAGTACGTTGTAAGTCGACGCAATCCTGGTCGCTCTCAACTTCCCACATGGCCTTGAGCTCATCTGCAGTCATGATATTCAGGTAGGAGTCCAGTCCTTCTAGTTAGTCATTTACTTAGATAAAGAGCCATGGTCCCAGGATCGTGCCCCGTGGCACGCCTTTAGCGACCCCAACCGAATTCCAGGCTTTCTTGACAGTCTTCTCGAGCTCTGCTCCACTTTGGTCATTTTTTATCAACCGTAGGAGTCCCCCCCCCCCTCCCATTCCTGCTTGAAAGTCGAGCTTCTTTACCAACATCTAACATGGTACAGCGTCAAAGGCTTTCTGGCAGTCGATACGTAAAATCTGTTCATTCTTCTCTTTTGTCTAAAACGGAGCTCACGCTCTCATAAACGGAGCTCACGCTCTCATAAAAGTTTAACACATTCATCGAGCACGACTTCCTCTCCCTAAACCCGTGTTGGTTCTCTCCTCAGCAAGTGACCATCCAACATTGGCTTTCTGATCTTTTCTAGTACTTTGGCCCACACTCGTCCGAGAGACTGGTATACAGTTCAGCGATACTTCTTAAAGACAAGCCACGGAATACTCCCTCATCTACTCCCTTGGCACTACACCTTCCTCCAGCGGCGTGCACACAACATTACAAGTGGCCTGGCGAGTGTATCCGGACATTACAAGTGGCCTGGCGAGTGTCTCCGGACATTACATGTGGCCTGGCGAGTGTACCCGGACATCACAAGTGGCCTGGCGAGTGTCTCCGGACATTACAAGTGGCCTGGCGAGTGTCTCCGGACATTACAAGTGGCCTGGCGAGTGTCTCCGGACATCACAAGTGGCCTGGCGAATGTCTCCGGACATTACAAGTGGCCTGGCGAGTGTATCCGGACATTACAAGTGGCCTGGCGAGTGTATCCGGACATTACAAGTGGCCTGGCGAGTGTACCCGGACATTACAAGTGGCCTGGCGAGTGTACCCGGACATTACATGTGGCCCGGCGAGTGTACCCGGACATTACAAGTGGCCTGGCGAGTGTCTCCGGACATTACAAGTGGCCTGGCGAGTGTATCCGGACATTACAAGTGGCCTGGCGAGTGTACCCGGACATTACAAGTTGCCTGGCGAGTGTACCCGGACATTACATGTGGCCCGGCGAGTGTACCCGGACATTACAAGTGGCCTGGCGAGTGTCTCCGGACATTACATGTGGCCTGGCGAGTGTACCCGGACATTACATGTGGCCTGGCGAGTGTACCCGGACATTACATGTGGCCTGGCGAGTGTACCCGGACATTACATGTGGCCCGGCGAGTGTCTCCGGACATCACAAGTGGCCTGGCGAGTGTCTCCGGACATTAAATGTGTTCAGTGCAAACAGACAAACTTCGTCAGGACCATTAGCCTTGTGTGGGTCATTACACTTTCTTTCGCACTCTTCCCAACGTTTCTTTTTCCTTAATATGTTCAATGTTTTCCAAGACCTCCTCCTCACTACACCTCAGTGGGTGTTGGGTCAAAAGCGTCCTCCGTTGTGAGGACACACAGTCATCCACCTTCCTGCATACCTTCCCCTCTCCGGCGACTCTTCCCCTGTGTGTAACTCAGCCGGGTTAACTGTTCCGCACCCGACGTGCTCCTCCTGAAAGCCACAAGGATAGGCTTCACGGTGGCTCCTGCCTGCATGGTGGATAATACTCCGTCCATGATTCGTGCGCTCCACGTTTCTTATCTCGCCCTACACCTTCCCTTGGTCTGTCATGCCCTTCAAACGTTCTCTGGCTGGAGTTGACGCCTGTCTCATCTCCACAGCTAGTCCGCCACTAACGCACTCGCGTTTGTTTTCTTTTGCGTCATCTATTTACTGAGCCACATCTCTGTCCTTACTCACCTTTCGACTTCCTTGCTTTTTATGTGTACACGTCTCTTCTGGAGTTTTGGTATATATGAATAAATTGTGTGTGTGTGTGTGTGTGTGTGTGTGTGAGAGAGAGAGAGAGAGAGAGAGAGAGAGAGAGAGAGAGAGAGAGAGAGAGAGAGAGAGAGAGAGAGAGAGAGAGAGAGAGAGAGAGAGAGAGAGAGTTTAATCACCCTGAGTGGTTGCCAGGCTGGCAGAAGGCATATTGCACATGGGAATCGTCCCATTGCGCACTTGTCTATTCTGGCATGACTCACATTGATCAAAAAAGAAATAATTGATAGATCGTAATAATGCGACCCATTTGATAAATGATGATAAGATCGTAGCAGAGGTATACACACTGATCTACTGGGAGACCTTCTCTACCTACCTACTTATGAGGCCAAATCATTCTACCCCCCTCAGTTTCTCTACCTTTAACACAACAATAGCGACTCTGATCTCTCATGGCAAATAAGTACCACCCACCTGTAACAACAGACAAGGGGCACTCACCTGTAACAAGAGACAGATGAAACCCACCTGCAACGACAGACAGGTGGTACATACACACTTGTAATAACAGGCAGGTGGCATACACTTGTAATAACAGGCAGGTGGCATACACTTGTAATAACAGGCAGGTGGTATACACTTGTATCTACAGGCAGGTGGTATACACTTGTAACAACAGACAGGTTGCACCCACGTGTAACAGCAGACAGGTGGTATACACTTCTAACATTAGACGGGTGGAATACGCTTGTATCAACAGACAGGTGGTATACACTTGTAACAACAGACTGGTGGCACCCACTTGTAACAACAGACAGGCGGTATACACTTGTATCAACGAAGAGGTGGTAAACACTTGTAACAACAGATGGGCGGCATACACTTGTATCAACGAACAGGTGGTAAACACTTGTAACAACAGACAGGCGGTATACACTTGTATCAACGAAGAGGTGGTAAACACTTGTAACAACAGATGGGCGGCATACACTTGTATCAACGAAGAGGTGGTCAACACTTGTAACAACAGATGGGCGGTATACACTTGTATCAACGAACAGGTGGTCAACACTTGTAACAACAGATGGGCGGCATACACTTGTATCAACGAAGAGGTGGTCAACACTTGTAACAACAGATGGGCGGCATACACTTGTATCAACGAAGAGGTGGTAAAAACTTGTAGCAACAGATGGGAGAGGAGCATTTCCTCATACATTGATGTACGTGGCAGACACAAATCATGCCCCAGTCACGGCCCAGCTTGGAGGAAAGGAAAACGGGTCTGCAGAAAATGGATGAAGTTATTCAGAGTTCCTCACGTGTTTGGTGAACAGACTCTTGAAAGTAGAACGGTACCATGACTTTACTGTTCGAGGAAGAGGAAGAGGAAGAAGAAGAAGAGAGGAGGAGGAGGAGGAGGAGGAAGAAGAGGAGGAGGAGGAGGAGGAGGCCTCATAACGGTCAGTCTTCGTGTAGGTGGTGTCGACACAGAAACTAAGGGAAGCAGCAGCCAGACGGGAGTCACGGGTGCGAGCCTCGCTGGGTATGAGACGGGGGGGGGCGGCGGGCGAGCTCAAGTTATCCTCACCTTTAACAAGGGACAAGTGCCAGGGCTAACAAGAGCCAGGTGGCGCTTGAGTGTAACAGAAGATAAGTGCCCCTCAAAGTCTGTAACAAGAGCCAGGTGGCGCTTGAGTGTAACAGAAGATAAGTGCCCCTCAAAGCCTGTAACAAGAGCCAGGTGGCGCTTGAGTGTAACAGAAGATAAGTGCCCCTCAAAGCCTGTAACAAGAGATGAGTGGCCTCCGTAACGAGTGCTATGTGCCGGCAACACGACACGGCTGCCGGGCCAATCAATACCAATCTTGTGATTGGTCATCAAGCCTCCGTCGGTCAGGGGAATGGCTCAAACCCCCTCCTGGGCACGCTCCGCCCTGCCCGGCCACCTGAGCAGGGCACCTACCGCTCACCGCTGCGTTAATGACCCTGTCAGATACCTGGACAGGGTAGACATGCTCAGTACTGGCATAGGTGAGCGGGCGAAAAATGCCTGAACTTTGCAGCAATGCTCAGTACCGGTCTAATGAACCGGTGGAAGTACCTGAACAGGTTAATAATGCTCAGTACCGGTCTAATGAACCGGTGGAAGTACCTGAACAGGTTAATAATGCTCAGTACCGGTCTAATGAACCGGTGGAAGTACCTGAACAGGTTAATAATGCTCAGTACCGGTCTAATGAATCGGTGGAAGTACCTGAACAGGTTAATAATGCTCAGTACCGGTCTAATGAACCGGTGGAAGTACCTGAACAGGTTAATAATGCTCAGTACCGGTCTAATGAACCGGTGGAAGTACCTGAACAGGTTAATAATGCTCAGTACCGGTCTAATGAACCGGTGGAAGTACCTGAACAGGTTAATAATGCTCAGTACCGGTCTAATGAACCGGTGGAAGTACCTGAACAGGGTAATGACGCTCAGTGCTATTCTAATAAGCCTGCGTAAGCACCTGAGCAGGGTAATAATGCTCAGTACTGGCGTCATAATCCTGTGGAAGCACCTGAGGAGAACAATAATGCTCAGTACAGGTCTAATGAACCAGTGGTAAGCACCTGAGCAGGGTAATAATGCTCAGTACTGGCGTCATAATCCTGTGGAAGCACCTGAGGAGAACAATAATGCTCAGTACAGGTCTAATAAGCCTGTGGGAAGTACCTGAGCAGGGTAATAATGCTCAGTACAGGTCTAATAAGCCTGTGGGAAGTACCTGAGCAAGGTAATAATGCTCAGCACACGTCTATAATGATCATACGGCAGTACCCGGTGAAGGCGGCAATACCCTCCAAGTACAGACCTAATGAGCATGTCGACGTACGTAACACGGTTCAGCGGTGCTCACACCACGTCGATTGAGCAGCGCTTGATGAAGCCCCCGGATGGCGTACCGCCTTACGTCATCACACACCGACGTGTACCCGGGACACACAAAGACACACCACACACTCCAGAGGCCAACCAAAATCTGTGACGTAATAATGGTGGGTCATCACAGAAGGCTTGGCCTGTGCCTTCGACGTGAGCACCCTCGTGCAGGAGGGGCTAACTGAGGGAACCTGCGTGTGTGGGGGGAAAGACCTGGGAGACGACACTCTCCCGCCGCGCGTGCCGCTCACCGCAGGATGAAGAACAAGTCGCGTGAGTCATGCGTTCAGTGTTACGTGTGTGTGTGTGTGTGTGTGTGTGTGTGTGTGTGTGTGTGTGTGTGTGTGTGTGTGTGTGTGTGTGTGTGTTCGTGGACTGAGAGCCAACAGCTCACGTGTGTCAGAGGCATCAAGAAGAGAGAACTGCCTGGGCCACAGGAAGGGAACACAACAGCCGCCAGAAACAAAGCTATGAAGGGTATCGACAGAGAGAGAGAGAGAGAGAGAGAGAGAGAGAGAGAGAGAGAGAGAGAGAGAGAGAGAGAGAGAGAGAGAGAGAGAGAGAGGCATTTCATCTTTGTGATGTGTCGAGACAACAGCTGGCGAGACACGCGCCTCCTCCTCGTGTCTACCATACAGCACTGCCATCCTTGAAGTGCATTATTTCTCGTGACATTTGATATCATCACAGGTATCAAATGGACTGATGGGGTTTGGCATGAAGCCATCTGGCGACGGGGATTATTTTGTTTTCTTCTTCTTCTTCTTCTTGTTTAATCTTACCGCTGAAAAATTGACTTTTGTCGCCGCGTCTGTGTGTGTGTGTCTGTGTGTGTGTGTGTGTGTGTGTGTGTGTGTGTGTGTGTGGAGGGGGGGGGGGGAAGAGGGGCAGGTGGGGGAGGAGTCCTCCATCAAAGGGATGAAATGTATGGGATGTCAAGAAACAGTCAGACGATATCCCTCGTCTCATTACAACTTAATCATGAACCAGCTGCGTCCATCACGGGCCACCTGGACCAACTGTGGCCCGGTGGAGTTAATCTTGGGTTACCTGGACCAACCGTGGCCCGGTGGAATTAGTTACGGACCACCTGGACCAACCGTGGCCCGGTGGAATTAGTTACAGACCACCTGGACCAACCGTGGCCCGGTGGAATTAGTTACAGACCACCTGGACCAACCGTGGCCCGGTTGGACCAAGCAGGGAGCGGCCTGAACCGTTCCCCTCCCGGGGTGTGACCGTCGTCCCGGGACGTTATCGAGTTATGGCAGGAATTTGTCAGAGAAGTCATCAAGTTCAGGCCATTAAGAGGCGGGCTATTACGGCCAGGTTCTCTTGGGCCCAGCTCTGAGGGCGGGGATATCTGAGGAGCCGCCTCCTCAGGCAGGAGAGAGAGAGAGAGAGAGAGAGAGAGAGAGAGAGAGAGAGAGAGAGAGAGAGAGAGAGAGAGAGAGAGAGAGAGAGAGAGAGAGAGAGACTAGGACGACTCCCGTACCTGAGGGTGAGGCTTGCGGTAGCGGTGTTCTGTGGCGCCACTGACCTTGTGTCTGCACGGTTGGCTGCCTGGCGTTCATCACCTGGAACTCTTTGTCTTGAACCATTTGTTGCGTCCTTTCAAAAATGGCCTTGTTCAACCCTTCCCAGGTTACTTGTTATCTTTGGTAATTTCACTTGACAACCCAGAAGTCTCTCTCTCTCTCTCTCTCTCTCTCTCTCTCTCTCTCTCTCTCTCTCTCTCTCTCTCTCTCTCTCTCTCTCTCTCTCTCTCTCTCTCTCTCTCTCGTGTTCTCATGAACTACTTACCGTCCAGTGTCTTTTGTAACATAACTACTGGTGCAATACGTAGCCTCGCTGAAGAGCGGCGTTCAAATATCTTTTTTCTTTTCGTTCTGTGTCCAGACTTCAGCAATAGCATCATCACCAGCTTTGTATTTCCTGGTGATCACTATTTCTCACCATCATTACCGTGCCGTTCACCACTTCACACGACTCATCGGGAAACATGTGCCTCATTATTGCGGTGGAGTGAGGTCTCGCTCATCACAACACCCAGGCCATCTTGGGAGGGTTGTACCACCACTCCACCGAGGAGCCACCTCCTCCCCCTCCAAGCCGTAATGTTCCCACTGCCGCAATCTTCAGCTGATCAAGCCATGACCCACCAGGTTCTCTCCTACCGAGACACACGACACATTTGGTTCGGGATCTTTGGTCAATCTTCTTTTTAACGTGATTATTCTGCTCGTGTTGTCTCTGTGGCTCGCTCGCTTCTCTGGCGTCACCCGTGTAGCATCGTCTCGGCTGTTTCCTTCCGTCCACTTTCGACTGCGCATCGTCCACTGTGGTGGCTCTTCTTACGTAGGGCGGGGGGAACTGACGTGTCAGCATTGTTATCATCGTGGTGCGCCCGACACATAACGGTCGTTTACATCTGACGAGGTACGATCAGGTACTCTGGCGGGAACATGACCTCGCTGGGGAATTATTCGATCCTTTCTTCCGCCATTCCCCTGACGCCCTGTCGAATAAGAATCTCTTCCTTATATTCTTACAGACAATGTGCACTTCCTCTCCCAGTCAGTAAAGATGGGTGTTAAAAAGAGCTGGGTTGGCATGCCCCCCCCCCCCCCCCCCCCCCCCCCCCGTCACAATACCCACGCTGGCCTTCATCCTCAATTATTATTGATCCAGGGTTCCAGGATCTGTGTCTTCCATCCCTCGTCGCCACAAGACTTTCCTCACAGGTCAAGCTAAACGGACGAGGATCGCTTTGCCACTGGAGCCTCCTTCCTGCACCGGTACGTGTGTGTGTGTGTGTGTGTGTGTGTGTGTGTCTATTTCTTGTTGCCGTCCAGCCTCAACCGTCACACCAGCAGTCCTGTTCATTATCGTATGGGTCTTTAGCAAGATGATGGTTGGGTTTCCACCAGGGCCCAGGTGCTGAGCGCTACTGATCTACTCTTCTGTTCCAAGTAGACTGTGTGTGTGTGATCGTAGACTGTGTGTGTGATCGTAGACTGTGTGTGCGATCGTAGACTGTGTGTGTGATCGTAGACTGTGTGTGCGATCGTAGACTGTGTGTGTGTGATCGTAGACTGTGCGTGTGATCGTAGACTGTGTGTGTGTGTGTGATCGTAGACTGTGTGTGTGTGTGTGTGTGTGATCGTAGACTGTGTGTGTGTGTGTGTGATCGTAGACTGTGTGTGTGTGTGTGTGATCGTAGACTGTGTGTGTGTGTGTGATCGTAGACTGTGTGTGTGATCATCTGATAACAATCCACCGCTCCTGCTGAACGGTTCGTGACCCGCTCGTCATGACCGGTCGTTTAGCAGAATACCTACGTGTTAGTGCTGGTCTGCTGAACATCCGAAGAATGGTGCAGGGGTCGTTTGTTTACATTCGTCATCGGCTACGAAGGGGGATCATGGCAGATACATAATGTCTCTCTTTATTCATGCATGAAGAATAACTCTTCCCGGTTCCTCTCCTAGCATAGTGTTACTCGCCCTTCATTCCTCATTCATTCTCTACCGTGGGATTTTCATTCGTCCTTCGCCTTCTTTCATCCAACTCTTCTCTCCTCTAACTAATTACTGTTAGGAACTTTCACCCATCGTTTTCGATTCTTCTATCCATCCATGGCTCTCAATCCTCTGGTATTTCCCGTTGCCTATCTTTTTTTTTCTTTCAGAAAGAGATAGATAACACCAAACTGTTGATAGACTACACTATCTTATCAAGATTTATTGAGCTTTACGTAAGGCTGTGCAAGACCCCACGACACCAAGAAGCTCCCAGTTCAAGTGTGTGTGTGTCTATGCTTGTGTATGTGTGTGTTTGTCTTTGACAGTTTGTTTGTGTGTAACTGTGTGCGTGCGTGCGTGCGTGCGTGTGTGTGTATGTGTGTGTGTGTGTGTGTGTGTGTTTATGGGTAATCATTTGGGTGTGTACGTGCATTTGTGCTTGTCTCTTTAAAGCTAATATTTACGACGGAGAGAGAGAGAGAGAGAGAGAGAGAGAGAGAGAGAGAGAGAGAGAGAGAGAGAGAGAGAGAGAGAGAGAGAGAGAGAGAGAGAGAGAGAGAGTGTACCAACTTACTCGTACCTACGATGGCATGTTGCCATAAGGCAGGGCTTCAGAGTACCTACCTACGACTATTTATGACCACACACACACACACACACACACACACACACACACACACCTAAAGAGCACAAAGAGCTCAAAGAGAAGGTACAGTGTAGGACATACAATGATATGCCCATATATGTCTTAATATACGCGGAGCTATCTACAATGTGTCGACTCCATAAATAGTTTTAATACATCCAGAACTGTTTCATGTGTTGGAAATTGATTACAATATACGAAGACTTGGCCTGATATATCTCCTAATGCTTTAATATACTCAGACCATTTCAACATACCTAAAACTGCTTTGATATACCCACCAATAAGCACACAAATGACTTGTGTCAGTAGATGTAACGAGTCGTTTCAATGTGTTGATCTTTAGGATAATCAGATTCAACATATCGAACCCCTTTTTAGTAGAACCCGGGCTAACTAAATGTTCAAAGACCCTCTGATATACCCGGACCATTATGTATCAAGCTTAGCGAGTGGAGCTCCGTCTCAACATACAGACAGCTACTTCGAATACAACGTCATCTACGGGCGTATATTTGATCTAAGGATCATTCAGATATAATCCGATATAATCCCGATATAATCCAAGGGAGCTGACGTTCACACTTCAGTCAAGTCTTTATTTGTCTTCTTTTCTTTCCTCTTGATGCTTAAGATACGTTCCTGTTTCAATATGATCCTTCCTCAGGCTCCGTGATGCATGGGTGGGTGGCTAAGCTAGCTGGTCAGGTATAACTCACACTCCACGTTAACCTTTATGTCGTGTACTTTGGCTACGCTACTCCGCTAAAGATAATTCCTTGTTTATCGATCTTCTTGGGGGAAAAAATGATAATAGTAATAATAATAATATAATTTCTCTTGAAAATAACTGCAAGTGAGAACACTGCTCTTCCGAAAATCACTTAACCAAATGCAGTCATGAATGAATTGATATCTGTCCCGCCTTAATTTCATTGGCGCCATTCTACATAAAGATCTTCCCAAGGTGTTCGACACAGACACGATGCAGTTGTCTCAAACATCCTTTCGTAAACATTCTCCGGGCCTGATAAGACCTCCTTAAACCTGTGTTGATCACGTTCCCACCATCATAGAGTTTGGATCAGAACAGTACTGTAATTACTGGAACTATTTTCAAGGCTGTAATATCAGAATTTCCTCGGGCCTCCATGACATAAAAAAAAAAGAAAAAAAAATCTGAGATTAAAATCGTCCGCTTCTTATATAAAGTGTCTCAGCTCGCGGGGGGGTACACCACCACAGCCGACGCGGGGAAATAAACAACTTGATTAAGTTCGGTTGATGACTGCTCCCCAGGGGCGGAGGCTGGGCACATGACGTGATCACGAGGAGCAGCAGCAGGAGGAGGGGTAATACTGACGCTGTGTGATATCTTCCCTCCCACACTTATATCACGCGGGACAGAGAGAGAGAGAGAGAGAGAGAGAGAGAGAGAGAGAGAGAGAGAGAGAGACCACCCCCAGCAGGTTATCTTACCGAGCGAGAACCCGATTTGGCGAAGCATCATCCTGCACGGGGCGTGTCAGAGGCCACGGACGAGTCAGTGTGGTCGGTTGAGGGCGGAGTGTTAGGTAATATCAAGCGTCGTGATGGGCGCGCCTCCTCCTCATAATGCACCGACGGGAAGAACCTGGCTCACCACTCACCAGTGTCACCCCGACACGAACGCCTTCACGCAAACATATCAGGACACTCACAACAATGGATGGCAATCATGGGGAAGGATATATATATATCCCTGGGGATAGGGAAGAAAGAATACTTCCCACGTATTCCCTGCGTGTCGTAGAAGGCGACTAAAAGGGGAGGGAGCGGGGGGCTGGAAATCCTCCTCTCTGATTTTTTTTTTTCCCCAAAGGAAGGAACAGAGAAAGGGGCCGTGTGAGGATATTCCCTCAGAGGCCCAGTTCTCTGTTCTTACCGCTACCTCGCTGAGGCCGGAAATGGCGAATAGTATGAAAGAAATAGAATAAATATATATATATATATATCATACAACCCTCCAACAGCCAGGATCGAACCCGGGACCCCTGTGCCACAGGCGGGAATGTTACCGCTAGGCTATGGGCCCACATCCTAGCGGTAGCATTCCCGACTGCGGCACAGGAGTCCCGGGTTCGATTCTGGCTGTTGGAGGTTTGTATGTTCTATGAAGGTGCGCGATCATATGCACTTCATTCGTATATATATATATATATATATATATATATATATATATATATATATATATATATATATATATATATATATATATATATATATATATATATATATATATATTTATATGTGTGTGTGTGTGTGTGTGATAAGTGCCAGTATAGTCTCGTAAAAGAACGTTTTACTCCAAAGGAGTCTACATTTCCCTGCTACTGGAAGTAGGGCAGCACTGGGTCGCAAGAGCCTTTAGAAAAGGTGGATTCTGGGGTAACACCAGGCCTCGTTCATAGAAAATGGGCCTGGCGTAACCAGACTTCCATCCCTCGTGTGGTATAATCATTAACATAACAACATTCCTCACACGTCCGTCAGATGATCAGTACATATGTCATCATCACTATTACCCCATGCATAGGAAATGAGTCCAGTAATGAACACAAACACACACCCACCAACACACACACACATGCATCTCTGTACGTATGTACCCAGGGTTGGGGGTTGGAGCAATCAGCCTTGCTTTGCGGACGGAGAAATTAATCTCAACCATCCATCGCCTTCAAAGTTCCCTGGAAGCAAGACGAGATAAAGCTCCGAGAAGGGTGAGTGCCGCCTTGCGTGGCCCCTCCTGCTGACCTGGGCATGACGCCCGTGCCGACAGTGCTCGTCCAGACGGCGGGGCTGGGTAAACCCAGGACCAGGAAACACCTGGTGGTCGTGTTGAAGACGGGCGTCGCGTGGTGTGGCGCACCAGCCTCACCTCCGACCCCTGACCGCGCCCCAGTCAGGGAGTGAACCTCAGCTCAGACTCTTAACGTCGTCATCATCTTCTACCAACCCACATCTGGAAACGTAGTGTTAGGGACAGCCCGTTTTCCGTAAGCTCAAGGAACTCCCGTTTTCATTACCTTTTACAGGACCCAACTTTTACTTGAATCATGGACGGAGACGTGTCATCATTAGACAGTATTACCGTCATCATGGACAGAGACTTGTCATCACAGACAGCATTGCTGTCGTCAACATCTCTGCCACAGAAAGCGTCACGGAACCGTCTCCGTCACTTTCGTGTTCGTCTATCTCTCCCTCTCTGTCTGTCTATCCATGCGGCCTTCAATGTGGAGACAGGCCCAGACAGAACCACGATATTCTCCCACCCTGAGCAGGACGGCACTGAGACGGTGGACAGACAGCACGTCCCTCACGCTTCAACTACTCCCACCACTGGGTAATATCTACAATCATCTCTATGTCTGTACCTACGTACGTGCGTACCAAAACTTCCTGGAAAAAAAATAAAAAAAAATAGAAACGTTTTCCCGCGTAAATTCCTTATCATGAAATGTTTAACCGAGTCTTGGCGCCATCTATAATCAATTGAAACAATAGAGAAAAATGAATTTAGCAACACAAGATTTGTTTTGAAAATGGACTCGAAACCTTTCCAAGAGATCTCAGCAGACAGGTATGCGAATGTTTAAGAAATCGAAGATCAAAATCGATTGATTCATAAATGTTATTTTGAGGAATCTATCTTCGCTATGAATACCCTGGTGAACCCTCGCTATAGACACTTTTACACGCATGGGGCCTGGATGTGGAAAGGGAGCTGTGGTTTCAGTGCATTATTACATGACAGCTAGAGACTGAGTGTGAACGAATGTGGCCTCTGTTGTCTTTTCCTAGCGCTACCTCGCGCACATTTGGGGGAAGGGGGTTGTTATTTCATGAGTGGCGGGGTGGCGATGGGAATGAATAAGGGCAGACAGTATGAATTATGTACATGTGTATATACGTATATGTCTGTGTGTGTATATATATGTATACGTTGAGATGTATAGGTATGTATATTTGCGTGTGTGGACGTGTATGTATATACATGTGTATGTGGGTGGGTTGGGCCATTTCTTTCGTCTGTTTCCTTGCGCTACCTTCGCTAACGCGGGAGACAGCAACAAAGCAAAATAAATAAATAAAAATATATATATATATATATATATATATATATATATATATATATATATATATATATATATATATATATATATATATATATACTCGCTATACGGCAGGTTTAAAACCTTGTCGGAGCCTAGCCATATGGAAGGATTAAAGGTATATATATTATTCCTACAATTCTCAACTCAGAGTGTGTCAGTAGTGTCAAGCGATTACGGTGAACCACTACACTGGACTCTGGGCCTGTCTATAAGACAGGTTCTGTCAGTACTGTCCATTCTTCAGCGTGAGTCACGAGCCTGGACTGGTGGGTCTGTTCACCACAGCTGTTGCTGCCCCTCTGGCCACACAAGGACCCAGTGTGGGTACGTGTGTGATAGGCAGACAAATACAATGAGAGACTGAGAGAGAGAGAGAGAGAGAGAGAGAGAGAGAGAGAGAGAGAGAGAGAGAGAGAGAGAGAGAGAGAGAGAGAGAGAGAGAGAGAGAGAGAGAGAGAGAGAGAGGCAGGCAGGCAGGCGTGGGTTAGGTAGGCTTGTACATCGTCATAACTGAGGCAACATGTTCCTGATCACGTCCCACTCAGCCGTCTTGTGACACAGTGCCTCGTCTCACCCCTGGCTCCACCCTCTCTATGTCCACAACTGGACGGGTGGCAGGGAAGGGGTTGCACGAGGGAAGGTACGCTTGACAAACAGGAAGATGGTAATGGAGTAAACCAGGGTATGGTATAGGCTTTACCCAAGCGTGTGGTGGGTTTGTTGGACACTCGTTTTCAGCGCCTTATTTATTTACCCTCAGCAGACTGTGTGTGTGTGTGTGTGTGTGTGTGTGTGTGTGTGTGTGTGTGTGTGTGTGTGTGTGTGTGTGGGCAGTGATGATTGTTGCTTTACGAAGGAAACTGCTTGAAGTAAGAATTGTAAACTGTACATACCGCTGAATGACTAGATCCTCTCCCCATGATTCTAAGGCTCCGAGGGAACCAAGTGCTGCCGCCCTGGTCGAGCATATATCTATAGCTTGACACCCTTCTACCTCCTCCCCGCGCCTTGCTTACTATGATGTCTCCATGGTTACAGAGCAAACGACTTTTTCCTGAAGTAGTTGTTCTTCGACGTTTACGATGCTGGGGTACTTCTCGGTGAGGTCATCTACGGGAGAGGTGTATGGGTGCTGTTGAGCGTCGCTGTGGGACAGATTGGGAACCTCACCAGGGGTGATGTGTGTCTCCCGGGGGAAGAGAGAGAGAGAGAGAGAGAGAGAGAGAGAGAGAGAGAGAGAGAGAGAGAGAGAGAGAGAGAGAGAGAGAGAGAGAGAGTCTGTCTGTACACCTCTGGTTGGTCAGGGCTGCTTCACCTAGTGGAGCCTCGGTACGTCAGCGTGTGGTCCAGGGTCTCACAGCTCTTGTGCTGCATCATCCGGCGGTGTCCCCACCCCATGGTCGACTGATGATGGCCACACACTACACACACCCCAACCTTCAAGTTGAATACAATGTCTGTCTTGTGACAGTGGCCCACAGGACTCTATCCTCCCTCCCCCCCCCCTCTCTCTCTCTCTCTCTCTCTCTCTTGTGACAGTGGTCCATTTCACCTATGGTTCCCTCCTCTGTTTTTCTAAAGTCCTTCTGCAAGTAACTGTCTGTCTGTCTGTGTGTCTCTTTACCCACGCTGGTACCACCTGCCACTAGCCTCCCTGGGGAGCGTACCGTCGACAATAATATATCCCTGCTTTTGAAACTCAACACTGACAATAACAATAACTAACGGTTAACTGAATTTAATAGCTGCCAAAAGTTGAAAGCAAAACGAGAAAATAAAACACAAAATACACAAAGTTGCGCTACAAGGGGAAGGGGGGACTGGTAGCCACAGAGACAGTCTATACAGAAGGTGAGGGGGGTCGCTGCACGACTAGTCCTTGGTGAGGGGGGTCGCTGCACGACTAGTCCTTGGTGAGGGGGGGTCGCTGCACGACTAGTCCTTGGTGAGGGGGGTCGCTGCACGACTAGTCCTTGGTGAGGGGGGTCGCTGCACGACTAGTCCTTGGTGAGGGGGGGGTCGCTGCACGACTAGTCCTTGGTGAGGGGGGTCGCTGCACGACTAGTCCTTGGTGAGGGGGGGTCGCTGCACGACTAGTCCTTGGTGAGGGGGGTCGCTGCACGACTAGTCCTTGGTGAGGGGGGTCGCTGCACGACTAGTCCTTGGTGAGGGGGGGTCGCTGCACGACTAGTCTTTACAGAAGGTGAGGGAGTCTTAGACAGACAGTCTTTACACATACACTGGGCCGGCCGGCCGGCAAGTCTACTGACGATGTCCACGACGAGGCTGCTCTTGCGATGGTTTGAACGAGTTACTCTTGCCTCCCTTGTCAGCGACGCACGAACACATGCCCCTGTCCTGGCCGAGTGGGTATGGAGTGTGTGCCCCCAGGAGAGGCAGCCAGAGATTCATGTGGCAAAGGGTGACAGGTGGGGGGCGGGGGGTGACGGCAAGATGCAGAGGCAAAGCAACGGTGGCACAGGACGAGATGTGACGGCCACTGGACGCCCCCGTGAGATAAGACACATAGACAGGTAGATCATAAAAGCACCTACGCTAAGGTCTTTATCATGAAGCAGCGGCGGGGTAGAGAAGAGAGAGAGAGAGAGAGAGAGAGAGAGAGAGAGAGAGAGAGAGAGAGAGAGAGAGAGAGAGAGAGAGAGAGAGAATGGAATTTCTTTTTTTTTCCAAAAGAAGGAACAGAGAACGAGGCCAGGTGAGGATATTCCCTCAGAGGCCCAGTCCTCTGTTCTTAACGCTACCTTGCTAACGCGGGAAATGGAGAATAGCTTGAATATATATATATATATATTTATATATATATATATATATATATATATATATATATATATATATATATATATATATATATATTGAATAAAATTCTGTGATAACTCCCAAGGTCGGAGGTAATATCATCTTCAGTTTATGAGCCTGATGAAATTCCATGCTGAAAACGGTTTTAGAAAAGAGGGACTGAAATAAAGTATTTTGCTTTTATGTTAGCTGAGACGGCAGGGGCAGCTTTACTCTGTGGGGCAGGGGCTAGGATATATATATATATATATATATATATATATATATATATATATATATATATATATATATATATATATATATATATATATATCCTAGCCTGAACCAGGTACCCATTTCACTGACCAACCCCTAGGGGTGGATGAACAGCCGGGCTGACTGTGGGCCGACTGTCGCAACCAGGATTCGGACCTGTGCGCTCAATCCTGGGCGTCCCGTGAATGCGTCTCGGTCAGGAACGCCAACCGTCGTACCACGGAAGTGTGTGTGTGTGTGTGTGTGTGTGTGTGTGTGTGTGTGTGTGTGTTACGCCGGTAAAGCTTTGGATGATGGAACACGACTGTTAACGAAGTTTCCGCGACCAAGGACGGGACTTCCCTGTATTTACGAGGCAGATCAGGAAGTTACAGGTTCCCGACGACAGACGAACGGACGACAGGCAGACGAAGACTACCGCCAGCGTTAACCTGCTGCAGGTCCTGCTGAAACAACAGGCATGACTCACACACACACACACACACACACACATGACGCCATCTGTAAGAGCCCCACAACCCCCCCCCCTCTCTCTCTCGTGGCTGTGAAGGTGGCAAACAAGGTGGGGGATGGGTGGCTCAGCTGTTGTGAAGCCAACAAACTTTCTAATAGCTGTTGACACAGTAAGGTGAGCCAGGCAGGAAGGCTGAACTGGAGTGCTTCTTCCTGTGTAGATTGACCCTTGCCGTCCTACCCTCCCTCCTCATGAATGAACTAGCTCTACGACCATCCTTACCTCATGAATGAACTTGTTCTATAATCACCCTTACCTCATGCATGAGCTGTCTCTATAACCATCCGTGTCTCATGAATGAACCAGCGCTGCTACCATCCTTACCTCATGAATGAACCAGGTCTCATATCATCCTTACCTCATGAATGAACCAGCGCTGCTACCATCCTTACCTCACGAATGAACCAGGTCTCATACCATCCTTACCTCATGAATGAACCAGCGCTGCTACCATCCTTACCTCATGAATGAACCAGCGCTGCTACCATCCTTACCTCACGAATGAACCAGGTCTCATATCATCCTTACCTCATGAATGAACCAGCGCTGCTACCATCCTTACCTCATGAATGAACCAGGTCTCATATCATCCTTACCTCATGAATAAACCAGCGCTGCTACCATCCTTACCTCATGAATGAACCAGGTCTCATATCATCCTTACCTCATGAATGAAGTAGGTCTCCTGTCATCCTTACTTCATGAATGAGTCAGTTCTACTACCACCATCCTCGCCTCATGAACAAAACAGCCCCACCACAGAGTAAAGCCGGCCTTGCCCCCCCCCTCCCCCCCTAAGTGTACCCAGACAGACTACTGCGCAGCTACTGTGGAGCAATGAATGATGTAGTGAGCATAATGAGGATGGGGTAGGGAGCATTGAATGAGCCGGAATCACAGTCGTAGCTTCGCTCTCTACAGCTAGTGTAATAAATAACTCGCACACACACACAAACACACACACGTGTGTGTATATATATATATATATATATATATATATATATATATATATATATATATATATATATATATATATATCGCTGGGGATAGGGGAGAAAGAATACTTCCCACGTATTCCCTGCGTGTCGTAGAAGACGACTAAAAGGGAAGGGAGCGGGGGGGCTGGAAATCTTCCCCTCTTTTTTTTTTTTTTTTTTTCCAAAGGAAGGAACAGAGAAGGGGGCCGGGTGAGGATGTTTCCTCAGAGGCCCAGTCCTCTGTTCTTAACGCTACCTCGCTGACGCGGGAAATGGCGAATAGTATGAAAGAAAAAAGAAAGAATATATATATATATATATATATATATATATATATATATATATATATATATATATATATATATATATATATATATTGTATCAAGGAAAACTGTGGTCGTAAGTCTTATGAATGGTGGGGGACGTGCATATGTACACGGGTGTACGTATGGATACGTACACAGGCAAGAGTACAATGGACGCTAACGGTGCTGCCTGCCGGGCAAACTTTTAATCTCGGGATGGAAGATAGTACAACCCGCAGTAGACAGGACAAAGCACGGTAGACAGTACAACCCCCGAAGTCACGTCACACATTACCGTCACTCAACAGGCTGCCACAGTTGACAACATCTACAAGCTTCGAAACTTTATGAATGGACAAATAATCCTACACTCAGATATCATCGCGCTGTAAGTGAACATGGCATTCAGAGACTGTAATAAATATACGTTGCGCTTGGCAACCCGTGGATGAAAGATTTCCTGCACCAGTTGGCAAATACTGTCCCAGATGACGAGAAGCACCACCGAGCTCCCTGTTTGCTATAGTGGAAGTTGGGGAGTTTAAAGGTCGACGTCCGGTGTGATAACTTGGGCGGACGGGGCAGCCGACTGTGGTGACTCTGGTTCTCCAGCAATAACAGTTCAACCTTGCACAGCTGCCAACTCATTTCCATCGCTAAATAGTAGGGCATTCGCATGTGCCACTATGCCAGCAGACTTCTTCCTGGTTCGAGAGAAACCAACGAATATTTTCAGGCATACGTCACGTTGATTCCCTTGAAGATGAGTTTCAAACCGGATGTCTGTAATCCACTTGATTCAAACAGATTAAAAGATAAAATTCTTCTCTTCGCGAGCTCTTCCGCAGATCACGGGTCAAATATCACTCGATATCTTTCGTAAAGTGTCAATGAATGGGCCGGAAAGATGACTATATGACCAAATTGTAAGTACGCCGTACACCGTATAATGTAACTGATTCACTCCTCTGCTGGCCGCTCTGCATATGCATCCCTGTATTGCCGCCGAATGCTGAGATAAAGGAGCCTTTATTGTGCGTAATTGGATATAATCTCACCCTCCATCTCAAGCTGAACGGAGGATCTAAAACGCAAGACACTAGAGCGCGATCCCTTATCCCAAGGCTACCACAGCGTCGACGTCAAACCCATTACAATTCCAAAAGGTTCCTAGGATAGGCAAGAGATCCTTGTCCTACCCCTTCCGCGGATTCGTAGTAAAATTCAATTCAAAAGAAAAAAAAGAATCGATAAATCTAAAAATACTTGTGCAACGCTTTCTCCATGATTGCCTAAATATGTAAAGAAATCCAACATGGTTCACAGAATACGACTAGGAGGATGTATACCTAAAAGCAAGCTGACCTACTGGAATTATTAGCCATAAAAATTGCTAACTGCAAGACTTGAAATCGATGTTGTGTTTTGGTTTGGCTGCCAGCCGTACGAACAATCCTCTTCCTCTAATGACGCTACGGTGATTTATCTCCCCAGTTTCCGTTCATCTCCCGTTACTGCTAACGGGCCACTGTCTGAACTGTTTATTTACGTGGAGATTATTGCGTATGGGATAGTTTGGGTTGGATATCTATGTGCTGGCGAGGAATGGCAGCCCCCTTCAGCGTTCGAGAACCAATAAACAGATGTGATTCATGATGCTTCTCGCCGTCTTTTAGTTAATTTGTGAACGAAAAACTCACACGATTCGTATACTTTTGCTCAATATCGAAAGTCAATACCTTTACAAAATTACGTTTCTGGTATTTGTATCGCAAGAGCACTGATATATGAATACATCATTATATATATATATATATATATATATATATATATATATATATATATATATATATATATATAATATATATATATATATATATATATATATATATATATATATAAAGAAGGCTAAGTCCAGTGTAGCAAGGGCGAGAGATAACGCGCAGCCGTTTTTCGCAACACGGAGGAAATTCAGCGGGATCGCATGACGTGTATACAGACGTCATGGCACGTACTCGTCACCAGGAAAATCAATGTGACGAGACTGGGGAACCGCACGAGATACCATGAGGGTTCGACCTCTGAGCACGACGATACAACCCACTGGCTGGGGATGATGGCCTAGCCTTCAAGGTTACCAAACACCCCACAAAAGGGTAATGACGACGTGCTTAAGGGTCGTTAACGTCATCCTCAAGGGGCTGAAACAAGGCGCATGATTCTCTACCTTACCTCCTCTCTATGGCGTCAGTGTTAGATGATTGGCCGGCTTTACCAGTGACGTAATAAGCGGCAGCTTCAATGGGTGGTTCAGAATCACAGATATGACGTCAAGAGGAATACCAGTCAAGTTCAGTTATGACATCATGAGCATCAAATGTCTTTACCAAAGAATTTGGCAATGAAAGTCACAAGCTGAGCTGGGTTGATTGGCTTTAAAAAAAAGAAAAAAAAAAAAAGCTTTAGCTGCATCACACACAGCGAGGTCAGGTGGCTGGTCCGTTTTACACGAAGGTATCAAGTGAAGGATGTGACATGAGACTCGTCGAAATATCTAAGCCAACGTAAAGTACTAACCACAGAGAAACAGGTCGTGTTTATATATATATAAATATATATATATAATATATATATATATATATATATATATATATATATATATATATATATATATATATATATATATATATATTGGAAAGGATCACAATTTTGCGCGTGATCAAGATATTCCTATGAGTCCACGGGGAAAATGAAACACGAGACGTTCCCAGGTGCACTTTCGTGTAATAATCACATCATCAGAGGAGACACAAGAGAACAATATAACAGTCAGTTGATATACATCGAAGAGACGAAGCTAGGACGCCATATATATATATATATATATATATATATATATATATATATATATATATATATATATATATCATATATATATATATATATATATATATATATATATATATATTTTTTTTTTATACTTTGTCGCTGTCTCCCGCGTTTGCGAGGTAGCGCAAGGATATATATATATATTGCGCTATATATATATATATATATATATATATATATATATATATATATATATATATATATATATATATATATACATATATATATTTGCCAAAGGTGTGGGATCAAGCCACATACGCATCACGTGTGCGCATTACTTTCTAAAAAAAAGTGGCAGGAAGGAGAGAGAGAGAGAAGAATGAGGCGGAGGGCACTTCCCCACCCACTCGTCCCTCCGCCTCAACCGCCGGGATGGAGGAGTACCGTACATGACGTGAAGAAAACATAACGTCGTGAATACTTTATATACAGAGTGTGACGGGAAGAGGTCCTCATCAGTTCTGTCAACTGCCGAGCTGGAGCTGTACTCAAGAAATCTTCTGCTACCACTTCTTCGAGCAGGAATATCTAATGATGACAGATATGATGGGAGCGTTTGTCTAGCCTTCATCTGAATGTACTGATGGTTTCTGTACTACAGTACATCATGGTTATTCCAATGCTCTTATCATTCTGCAGCTGAAAAACATGGTGCTCATGTTGCTATAACATTTTTTTTTTTTTCCTTCATACCTTGTTTGAGGTTACTGAATCTGTGTAAAGTGAAGAAATTTCCTTATTTTTCCAAAAGTTATCCAATAATTTGACAACTTTCCTTGTGTCTCCTTGGAGTCGGCACTCTCGTGCATAACATCAGCTCTTCCAGTGTGTCCCTGGTAAGGCGTACTTCAAGGTAAAGGCATTAGTTTGGTTGCTCTTCTTTGGAGTCGCTCTTGTTTCTCTTCGGCTGGACAAGAAGTGATGAGCGTTTTCTATGGGCGGTCAGAGGAGGAGGGTGTTATTATAAGCGATGGGGGCGTCATGGTGAGAGCGTGATGCATGGAGCTCGATAGAAGCAGGGGGAGGAGGGGCGGCGTGATGGAAGGTATTCCCTGCTGAACTAGCTAACAGCCTCGTGTTTCATCAGTACAGAACAGCGTACGTGGAACCTTCCCTTCCTACAGACGCCTCCCATCCACCCACTGCTGCACCCACCCGTTTGTTTTCCTTTAATTATAACTCCATCCACTTTGTTGATCTCTCCATTTCTCGTTTCCATTTCCAATATCTCCGATGCGGAGCACGTGACCTCCTAGCTCATGAGTGGGTATGATCATATGACAGACTGTGGCTTTTTCTTTCTCAAAACACCATCTCCTGGACACTTGGCAGCCATGTCCAATCCCATGTACACGACGGTGCGACCACTGGGTCTGGCCTCTGACCTTAGAGGTCGGATCAAAGGGACGTGTACCCTGGTAGTCAAGGGAGTAAATGATCTTGTCTTAATCCCAATTCCCTGGAGCACTGTTGGTATGGCTGGCAGACTCTTCCACCACCATCACTCTACACCAACATCCCTCCGTCTCATGAGCAATGAACTCATGTTTTCAACATGACAGATTGACTTCCAGTCATTACCTTCCTCGCCTGTGTCTCCTCCCAGTCGCAGCCAAGCACAGCCAACATCACTGTCAGGTTGATACACACACATCCAAGCATCGTGTCAACCCAACGCTTGCCACAGTTCACCGTAACCTCTGACCCTTCGTCTAACACACACACACACACACACACACACACACATAAAGGTCGAAAATGTTCAGAACATAATGATTGGACTGGCGGTCTCCATAATCCCCTCCGGGAAATCAAAAGATATTAAATGATTGATTGTTACCGCTGGTCTGGGTCTCTCTCTCTCTCTCTCTCTCTCTCTCTCTCTCTCTCTCTCTCTCTCTCTCTCTCTCTCTCTCTCTCTCTCTCTCTCTCTCTCTCTCCCTGGGCATGTCGGTTCGGGGCGTGGGGACAGGGACTTTGTTGTGGGTGTGGGAGCGGGATCATTACCAGCTCCCCCCCCCCCCTTCCCAACACACCCACCCTCACTCTGTTTAGACATCTGCCACTCACTGCCAAAGGCAGGAGAGAGAGAGAGAGAGAGAGAGAGAGAGAGAGAGAGAGAGAGAGAGAGAGAGAGAGAGAGAGAGAGAGAGAGAGAGAGAGAGAGAGAGAGACTATAACAGGACGAGATAGCACTGGTGTAGAATGACATGGGAGAGATGAGAGCCACGGGGAGAGAGGTGAGAGCCAGGGAGGGGTAAGGTCAGACTCAGGGGAGGGAGAGGTGGGAGAGGGGGAAGGCATGGGCCACAACCGAGAAGTGAGAGTCAGGGAGAGAGGCGAGAGCTAAAGGGATTACTGAGAGAGCTAGAGAGGCTGAGGTGAGAAGCGAAGATGGGAAAGGCGACAAGCTGGGGCGGAGAGGTGAGAGGCATGGAGGGAGAGGTGACGGCCAGGTAGGGAGTGGTGAGAGCCCAAGAGGGACGGGGTGAGAGCATGGGAGGGGAGAATTTGAAAGCCAGGAAGGGTGATAGGAGAGAAGAGACAGGGAGGAAGAGGCGGGAGGTGGCGGTGGCGGCGGAGGGAGGAGGGAGGAGGGAGGAGCCGAGCAGAGGGGCAGGCGGGAGGAAGGGCAGGAGGCAGCCAATTCATCATGGCCGGAAATATCTACGGTAATGATAAGGCGGGGCGGCCGGGCAGGCAGGCAGGCAGGCAGGCAGGGCAAAAAGGAAGAGATAAGAGAAAAATGTTGAGAAACAAACAAAAGAATAGTAGCAAATGAACATGAGAGAGAGAGAGAGAGAGAGAGAGAGAGAGAGAGAGAGAGAGAGAGAGAGAGAGAGAGAGAGAGAGAGAGAGAGATGGAAGAGCAACACAGAGCGAGGGAGAGAAACAAGGGAGTGAGGCAAGAGAGCAGCTGGCAGGGAGGGAGAGGAGAGAACATGGCGGTGAATGACGCAAGGAAGAAGTGAAGCAAGATGACAGTGAGTGAAGGAAGGGGCTGTGGGGACTGAAGGAAGGAAGAAGGATCGAGCAACGGTGGAGGAACTAACAACGCTGAGGCCTTGGGAAGGAAGAGAGATTGGGAAGGAATGAAAGAAGGATGCGATGAATGAAACCAACTGAAAACGAATGAAACAAATCAAAGGAAGTGAAGCAAACATGGATAGGTAGGATGCCGTAAGGCAACACTCCATCCTGCAGGGCTGGTAGGATGATGCCGTCCTGCAGGGCTGGTAGGATGATACCGTCCTGCAGGGCTGGTAGGATGATGCCGTCCTGCAGGGCTGGTAGGATGATACCGTCCTGCAGGGCTGGTAGGATGATGCCGTCCTGCAGGGCTGGTAGGATGATACCGTCCTGCAGGGCTGGTAGGATGATACCGTCCTGCAGGGCTGGTAGGATGATGCCGTCCTGCAGGGCTGGTAGGATGATGCCGTCCTGCAGGGCTGGTAGGATATAGTCCCGTACCAGAGGGATGGTACGCAACACTAGGATCATAAGTAAGGGTACGGTGGGAAGGGTGAGGGATGTCCTCATCCAGTAAGCTGCATTGTGGGGCGCGCGATTCGTGGGGGCCTGGGTTCGAACCCTGGCTCTAGGTAAGCTTATGGGTGGATGAGGGAAGAAGCACACCTCACACCCAACCATGAACGTGTTCGGGGACTCATTATTACTTCCTCACACTCGGACGCCTGCAGACCATCCGCATCCTCTCTCCATTATGAGGTAGTCTCTCTCCCCACTTCCTCCTTTCCTCTATACTCACCCCCCCCCCACACTCCCTCCTCCTCCCATCCCCACCCTCCACTAACGTGAGTAAGAGGTGCGCCCCCCCCAACCCCACCCCCCAAACCTCACAAGGGTATTCTTGAAGCACGTAATCTCTCGTATGCAAATTAGGTTATCTCAGCCAAAATAAGACACTGGGGCGCATAGCTGTGGAGGCAGTGACCCGAGCCTGGAAACCTGTCGTGCACAGTCGTTCAGCTGCTGAACTCAATTAATGAGGAAAGGTCAGCGTGTGAGGAACTGTCCGCCACCCTATCATTCTACACATACATAACAGTACATTTACACACACGCAGGCGCTCCTGTTACGTGCAGCAAGGGCAGGCACGCTTGAGAGCTGGTACACCTTCAGTAATGCCCTACAGAGACGTGGTAGTAGAGCAGGGATGAGGAGTGAGTGTGTGCGTGGAATGAATGAGGGTTATCTTGGTGTACATATTGCAGTACGGTGGCGTCAGTAGTTGTGGGTCCGCCAGGATAGTGTGTGTGTGTGTGTGTGTGTGTGTGTGTGTGTGTGTGTGTGTGTGTGTGTGTGTGTGTGTGTGTGTGTGTGACATGGTGTCAAAAACTGTTGTTGTATCACATGATCACCACCCACCCAGCCCTCAAACTAATGATAAGGAAAAACGGATTATAACAGTTAAGACCATAAAGACCTCTGTGCTTAGACGTGGGTCAAGTCAGGTGGTCCGGGAGACTGGTGCATGTGGCCGGACCTACACGACCTCCGTAAAGTGGCTGGCAAGTGTCAGGACGAGCGAACAGGTCGGACGGCAGAAAAACCCGAGTGTTGAAAACATACCGTTTGGAAACCTGTGAGTATAGCGACGACTGCTGGTGAGATCTGAGACTACTACCCCAGCTGCTCGCGAGCAACACCTTGCCGCCTGAGACTACTACACCAGCTGCTCGCGAGCAACACCTTGCCGCCCGAGACTACTACACCAGCTGCTCGCGAGCAACACCTTGCCGCCTGAGACTACTACACCAGCTGCTCGCGAGCAACACCTTGCCGCCTGAGACTACTACACCAGCTGCTCGCGAGCAACACCTTGCCGCCTGAGACTACTACACCAGCTGCTCGCGAGCAACACCTTGCCGCCTGAGACTACTACACCAGCTGCTCGCGAGCAACACCTTGCCGCCTGAGACCACTACACCAGCTGCTCGCGAGCAACACCTTGATATGAACAGAACCTTCAGCTGACGTCTGCAAGACAGTACGTGTTTTATATCAAGCACCGTAATGACAATGTTTGCAACGGTGCAATTTGATCGTTGGTGTACACGCGTCCAGTTTCCCCCCTCATCGTCAAGGAACCAGCCAGCCACCACTCTCAATCTACAGTCTAAAATAGTAGACTGGAAAATCCCAAGTCTTGAGGGTCTTCTTGGCTTATCGCCCGTATATGAATTTCATGGTCATCATCATATTCCAGAGCGCTGAGGTCATAAATCAGGAAGGAAGATACTGCCCTTCTTAAATGCTGGAGAATCCATTCTTCCTGAGAGAAATATGACAGAGCCAAACAAATCTATGGAAACAACTGTCATCATCAATCAGTGCCTATGGCTGTCACTCACGGATGACAGCTGTTAGCTGTTCCTTTCCCTACGATGTTATCAAACCTAATATGTAACAACGTTTCAAAATAATACTGATGATTACTTTGGCTGATGACTTTAAGGGTTATGAGGTACAGAAAAGTACTATAATACTGCCACAATCAACAGCTTCAAACTGCACATGGCGGCAATAATGCAACAAGGAACAGCTTCAAGCTGCAAAAGACAGCTGCGCAACAGAACACTTTAATAATACCACAACTGAGAGTATCAAACTGCACTATCATATTACCACAAATGACAGCGTCAAGCTGGACAAGGCAGTATTATGTTACTGACAGCTTCCAGCTGCACAAGACAGCACTATAATACTACCACAATCAGGAGTATCAAGCTACATAGGATGTTGCCACATATCCTTTCTTTATCCAAACAAAACTTTAAACGACTTACGTCTATACTTATCACTGGAAGTTTAAATCAAACTGTTATCATAAAGTCTCTTCATCAAGTGACTTTTCAGCCACAAGAAACACACAATAACGACTCATCTCGACCGATAGCTTCGCCACTATCAGGCAAGTGCTAAGCAAGGCTACTGTCAGCATCTGGGCTCTGACATACACGTATTTTATGACATGACAATACGTGAAATGTATTGAATTCTAATCCAAAATCGTTTGAATTTATCGCCTTATTAATATTTCAAGGCTTGTCCCATAAATATCAGACAATTACACATAAACATCGGTCTCATTACGGTATGTATGATACAGTAACATAAATAACGATGAATATGCGTCTAAAACCACTTTGGTAACCTAACTAAAACCGTTCGTATATTTTTATTGACGCTCAAAGTTGCAAGGGCGCCTCTAATGACTCATCTACGATGTCAATGGTCTCATTTACATGCACCCTCTGTCGTGACCCCGGGGTGAGTATCGGCCGTCCTTTCTGGGTACGCGGAAGCCTTATTTTTGTATGTATCTACATCGTCCAGGGACGAACGGATGGGAAATCCCTCCTCGTGTCTACAGTCGCTGTAATCGACGCTCACAAGTACTCATCATCTTTACAACATTGACGCTATTCACTAAAGAAGATAAACTAATCCAGGGTTATTACTGACAAAACACTAACCTTGGAGAGGCGATATATCATAACCTTCCGCAAAGGGCAGAGGCCACGGAACCACAAGCAATGTTTACCTTTGGCCATTCGTGCGAATGCGCACTGAACCAACTGCTCCCTTACACCCCCACCCCCCCCCTTTTTTTTTTTAATTATGAAAGTCTCATAGTACTTAGTTTTTATGTTTTTTTCTGAACAACGGTTGTTAGTGTACTATAACTGCACTCGAGACTAGCAGCAGTTTTTCAAAATGGAAGCACGTTGTCCATGTTTATCTTGTGTCAAGTCCTTCGATCTGGTATTTCTACTTCACACTCACTGCCTTTAAAGGTCGACCAGTTGTCGAAGGAATCTTCTAAAAATGAATAAACTTAACGAAGGTAAACACAGGGGAACATCGATGATATTGGTCAATAATAATAACAACAGAATTACCAATAATTCATATATCTTACAATTAATGGACAAGACATTGATATAGAGTAAACACTATAATACCAGTATCATACTGACATACCAAGAGCATCCTAATATCAAGCCAAATGTTTTTCTTCTTTTTTTGTGTGTGTGTCTAGAATTTCATGGTGTCTCTAAAGTGAATCTTTGTCACGTTTTCGCCAAGTGGTTGACAGAAAACGAGTGTCACTTCTACAAAGGTCAAGCAGACACTCCAAGGAATCCGTGGAGACAAGGTCCTTGCAGGGACGACGTCGTATATTCAGGAAAATGGAAATGATGAAACGAATGCGAGGACAACACGCAATGGCAGGGGTGTGGAGAGCGTGTGATATGAAATACAGGAAATTAAAGCAATGAAAGAAATTGGATGAGAGAGAAGTGAGAATTATAAGTCTTAGTGTTACATTCACGACCATCTTGGTGGCAGAGAGAGAGTAAGGGTCGCAGCGCCGGGGTCAGCATACAAGTGAACATTTTCTCGAACTCAAGATGGACTTTTATCCATTTCTTTTCTTTTTCTTTTTCAATTAGGAAACTGGGATCCTCAAGAGGAAGATTTTTTCCGCGAGACAAAGATATGATTACATCAAAGGAGACAGGGGAGGGGTCCAGTTGGGGAACAGATGATAGTGTGTACGGTCCTCCAGACATACGGTTACGTCGGTCTCGCTAGTGCGTGTGGATAGTTTGCTAGACATGTAGTCTTGGCGCCTTATCTATATCTAACCCCCGGGAGACTAGAGGTATGTTTAATGACTGTCGTTGTGGCTGGTTTAGGTGAGAAATTTGACCGTAGTTCTTCATCGTCTACATTGAAAAATGGCTGGAGCCTCTCTCACGGCTCTGAGGTTCCGTGGTAAACAAAGTCCGTGTCACACATACGTTCCACTGTCCAGGTCTTGGAGGCGTTTACAGTTTTCGTCTCCCATGCTTTCTGAGCTGCTTCCCGTCGGCATTTACATGGACACATTTACGTTAAGTCGATGATGTCGTTCTTCTGTGTCTTCAGTATGAGGGTATTTTTCGCTTGCGGCGAATCACATGGCCTTGTTTTGTACCCTCGTTTTGTGATTTGGAGGCGAGGTGTGTGTGTGTGTGGGGGGGGGGGATATTGTGGGGGAGGTCAGGTGTTAGAGAACGATAGATGAAGTCTTCAAACCCGATTCTGTCCAGACACAGAAAGACGAAGGGAAAAGAGGGAGAGATTGCTACAACGAACTAAAAAAAAAAAAAAAAAAGAGAGAAACAGAGAAACAGAAGCAGAAACAAAAAGGCTAAGAATGAAAGGAAGAATAAGAAATAAGAGATAAACTGATAAACACACATATATTCAGGAAGAGAAATAGATATATTGGCAAATGCAAATTTAACAATCTACGTGCTGCATACTAATGATTAAGTATCGGCAAGTCATAAAACTAATGACTATCGGAAAATCATATTAGGTTGGGCATGGAGCTATAACTGTGCGTTCTCTGACAGAAACTCAGAAATCTATAAAACACTAATACGATACATTAGCATGACTGGTGCTCTGTGATTCACATAAGAAAAATGACACCTGAAGGTACAGCATGATCGATAAAACGTTAATTTGACCTTCGTAATCGTGCTAAAGCTTGACACAGTTTGTAAACTGATGGCTTCCCTTGCCAATATATATATATATATATATATATATATATATATATATATATATGTATATATATATATATATATATATATATATATAAAATATATATATATATATATATATATATATATATATATATATATATATATATATATATATATATATATATATATATATATATATATATATATATATATAATATATATATATATATATAAAATATATATATATAAAATTCTGGGAGCCTTGAAGAATGTGTGGAAGTCGAGAACATTATCTCGGAAAGCAAAAATGGGTATGTCTGAAGGAATAGTGGTTCCAACAATGTTGTATGGTTGCGAGGCGTGCGCTATGGATAGAGTTGTGCGCAGGAGGATGGATGTGCTGGAAATGAGATGTTTGAGGACAATATGTGGTGTGAGGTGGTTTGATCGAGTAAGTAACGTAAGGGTAAGAGAGATGTGTGGAAATAAAAAGAGCGTGGTTGAGAGAGCAGAAGAGGGTGTTTTGAAATGGTTTGGGCACATGGAGAGAATGAGTGAGGAAAGATTGACCAAGAGGATATATGTGTCGGAGGTGGAGGGAACGAGGAGAAGAGGGAGACCAAATTGGAGGTGGAAAGATGGAGTGAAAAAGATCTTGTGTGATCGGGGCCTGAACATGCAGGAGGGTGAAAGGAGGGCAAGGAATAGAGTGAATTGGAGCGATGTGGTATACCGGGGTTGACGTGCTGTCAGTGGATTGAATCAAGGCATGTGAAGCGTCTGGGGTAAACCATGGAAAGCTGTGTAGGTATGTATATTTGCGTGTGTGGACGTGTGTGGATGTGTATGGGGGTGGGTTGGGCCATTTCTTTCGTCTGTTTCCTTGCGCTACCTCGCAAACGCGGGAGACAGCGGCAAAAAAAAAAAAATATATATATATATATATATATATATATATATATATATATATATATATATATATATATATATATATATATATATATATTTCCCTGGGAATAGGGGAGAAAGAATACTTCCCACGTATTCCCTGCGTGTCGTAGAAGGCGACTAAAAGGGAAGGGAGTGGGGGGCTGGAAATCCTCCCCTCTGTTTTTTTTAATTTTCCAAAAGAAGGAACAGAGAAGGGGGCCAGGTGAGGATATTCCCTCAAAGGTCCAGTCCTCTGTTCTTAACGCTACCTTGCTAACGCGGGAAATGGTGAATAGTATGAAAGAAAAAAAAGAAAGATATATATGCCTGATTCAGCAAGAGAGCACCTTTTTCCATCCTCTTCTTCGCCGCCTCTCTCATCTCTTCGGCTACAGGTCACCTCGCCCTTATCTGAGGTTCAAGTGGCACTCGAGGGCCTCGTGAGGGCGGGGTAAGGGTGCCACGCTGTCTGGGACCATCCTAATTGATAGTGCCAACCCAACCCGAACGTGGCAGTGGCCTGAGACCATCACCTGGGGTCCTGGGTTCAGGGCTGCAGGGGGCGCTGCTGGTGTGTGTGTGTGTGTGTGTGTAGGAGAACTCCGGGGGAAGGTGTAGGTTGTAGGGGGCGCTCCTGGGATGAGTGTAGGTGGGTGTGCGTGTGTGTGTGTGTGTCTGTACCTGTATGTCTACATATGTGTATGTAGACTCCTGTCATAATCCATGTGATTTGCTTCTATAAACATGCTATAAGAAGTATACTTAGCATTTATTCATACAACTGAACTTACAACAGTTCCGGTGACAGTCAGTCCAGAACATGAAGAGGGAAAGGGGAATGGGACAAACATACAAAGAAAATGTTGAAGTAAGCTTTGGATTCACTAGAAAACGAGAAGTTAGGAGAAAATTTAGGAAGAGAAAGAACTATGAAAACGGGACAACTAGAGGGAAAGCCCCCATATGGCTGGCGTCACAAGACCCCAGGACAATAAGGTCGACCGTCATGGGGTTGGAGGGAGGTGAGGTTGACTTCTTCAGGCTTTGGAGGAGAAGGTTGAGGTAATCACAGAGTCATTGCGGAGTCTCACGTGTCTTCGAGAATGCAAATGTTCACGTGTGTACGTTTTTAAGTGTATGTTGGAGTGCGTTAAGTGTGTTTTGGAGTAATCTATGTGCCTTGGTCTACATGAAGAGCTTTTAGAGGAAGTGAAACGTTTTAGAGTGCGTTGTGTTACGGAGTGGCACCTGTGTTTGAGTGTGTCCTTTTTCTTCTTTTTTCCCTCCCAGAGTGACTTCAAAAACGTCTTTGTGTTTTGGAAGACGCTAAGCGTTTTGGTGTGTTCATCTGGAGATCTAAAGCCCTTTGTAGGATGCGTCTGTTATATATGTATATATATATATATATATATATATATATATATATATATATATATATATATATATATATATATATATATATATTCTTTTCTTTCAAACTATTCGCCATTTTCCGCGTTAGCGAGATAGCGTTAACAACAGAGGACTGGGCCTTTGAGGGAATATCCTCACCTGGCCCCCTTCTCTGTTCTTTCTTTTGGAAAATTAAAAAAAACATGAGGGGAGGATTTCCAGCCCCCCGCTCCCTTCCCTTTTAGTCGCCTTCTACGACACGCAGGGAATACGTGGGAAGTATTCTTTCTCCCCTATTCCCAGGGAAATATATATATATATATATATATATATATATATATATATATATATATATATATATATATATATATATATATATATATATATATATGCTCGTGGTCTCAGAAAAAGAAAATGGTTACAGTCTTAAAAGCAGACACAGGAAAGGATCACCAATACACAAATCATGGATGCAGCTTGGTTGCTTCACACACACACACACACACACACACACACACACACACACACACACACACAACACACACAAAGCGGGAGCGTGTATGGTCTTCGAATCATCTTAAATGCCTGAAGAAGGCGTTCACGATTTATAGGTCGGCGGTTATGACTTGGCTGAATGACCCTGGCAAGTTGGTAGACTGAAGGTCTATCAACTTTCCCTCATTTCTGCTTGTTCCTGGTGTGGATGAACGTCGACTGCTGTGAAGAAAATGGGAAGAACAGTTACACTTTTGTTCTAAAGAATTACGACGGAATATCTCTCTCTCTCTCTCTCTCTCTCTCTCTCTCTCTCTCTCTCTCTCTCTCTCTCTCTCTCTCTCTCTCTCTCTCTCTGTATGATCACTGGAGACCCACAGTCTACATCTTTTGAAGCACGACCCTAAGGTACGATAGCTTGACCTTTGACCTGACCCTTCAGGATGAGATCAAAGGCCAATCACAGTCAGGAACTGTACCGTCGTGGTCGAAGACCGTACCGATCGTACCAGGCATCGCGTGACCGACCGCTGCCGTACAGCTATCGCACGGCCTCCCCAACGACCACTACCAAAAGACAGCCAACAAGTCCTAAACAAGCATTACGTAAAGACCAATTTACCCTCCCTGAACAACCTCCCAGTTGTTAAGAGACTTCCGTCCAGAGCCTCGCAACCTCTTATCTTATGTCAAAACATTCGCCCAGCGCTCATGTACACGTCGCTTGATCATCTGCTCCGCCACGCAATGTACGATAGCTCCTCCAGGCATTGTGTAGCCCAGCGTGAAAAATGTCTAGAAACAAATGAACAAAGAAAAGAGCCTCAAGGCTTTGCAATGAGATTTTTTTTTGTACAGTAAAAGTGAATGGTACTAAAATCATCATGCTTAGCTGTCTTCAAGAAACGAGAGAGAGAGAGAGAGAGAGAGAGAGAGAGAGAGAGAGAGAGAGAGAGAGAGAGAGAGAGAGAGAGAGAGAGAGAGAGAGAGAGTGTTTAGTCTGTCTACACATGATATTTCAGGGAACGATTAATTACTGATGCACGTTCGAATGCCTCCTGATCTCTTGTTTCTCTTTGAAATGCAATCCCTTCACTCGTCATTAAATCCATAGTGTTTTATTTTGCGACTGATAATGAACCATGAACAGTGTGTGTGTGTGTGTGTGTGTGTGTGTGAATCAGTGATCAGCGAGACACATTCCACTATGGTACGGACACGAGGAAGAACTTCAACCAACGTTTTAGCATCGTGCGATGCATCAGCCGAGCGGAGGCGGGGACCTTGAGCCGAGATGCCGGAGACAACTCGCTCGTTTACCGCTACCACGAAGCCGTGGACAACCCCACCGCCTGGCGGATACACATGCCGCGCCTCCCCACACAGTCACAGCTGGTCCCCCCCGCGTGGGTCAGGCCAACCTCTGTACTTTGCACGAGCTGGCCTGCAGTGATGGAGCCCCACGGAACGGGGGCAGACTCGCTGTCCTACCACTTGTCTCTCTGTTACACGTTCCCCATTACATACATCCCACACACTCACGCTGTACAACGTGCCTAGACCTCACCACAGAGAGTGCTCTGCGTTCTGAATGAGTCCTGCCGCCACTGGGTGCCTCACAGCACGACAGAAATTGGCTGAACCACAGATAAAGTTGCCGGGGGGAGAGAGAGGGAGACAAGATGGCGGGCGGGCACACGTGAGGCCAGTGTATGTTGGTCTGTGAAGGAATATTGTTGGCCTCGTCTCACTCTCCTTGTCTTTGATGATCTCCCCCAACACCACCCGACTCCCTCTCCACTAGTCGGTCACAAGCATAATGGACCACTCACGGAGCACTGCCTGATGGAAAAGTGGCAACGGAGATAAGTTTACTTCAACAAGGGCACGAGAGAGAGAGAGAGAGAGAGAGAGAGAGAGAGAGAGAGAGAGAGAGAGAGAGAGAGAGAGAGAGAGAGAGAGAGAGAGAGAGAGAGAGAGAGAGAGTATATAATGCGCTAATCCCCAAATAAACTCAAATTAGTCTCATACTCTGCTGATGACGTTCTCAGAACCCCATTTCTCCTCTCGTGGCCACAGACACACCACCACACTCGTGAAAGACACCACACGGACGGAACCAGTGCGCGTCTCCACCGTGGTGCCCACCGCCTCCAGGAGATAACAGGACGATCCCTCAACGTGACGATCATCTCTAATTCCAGTCGAGGACACGAAAGAAACACGTACGTGACTCGACTTACCGGGAGTAATGGAGGAACCAAGAGAAGGCTCGTGTGACCTTAGATGACGCCCCCAGCTAAGCCCTCTGGGCACCCTAGATGACGCCCCAGCTAAGCCCTTTGAGCACCTCCAGATAACGCCCCAGCTAAGCCCCCTGGGCACCCCAGATGACGCTCCCAGCAAGGTTATCTGGACACCCCAGATGACGCCCCAGCTAAGCCCTCTGGGCACCCCAGATGACGCTCCCAGCAAGGTTATCTGGACACCCCAGATGACGCCCCCAGCTAAGCCCCCTGGGCACCCCAGATGACGCCCCCAGCAAGGCCCTCTGGGCACCCCAAATGACGCCCCAACTAAACCTTCTGGGCACCCCAGCTAAGCCCTCTGGGCCCCCCAGATGACGTCCTTAGCAAGGTCCTCTGGGCCCCCCAGATGACGTCCCCAGCAAGGTCCTTTGGGCCCCCCAGATGACGTCCCCAGCAAGGCCCTTTGAGCACCCCCAGATAACGCCCCAGCTAAGCCCCCTGGGCACCCCGGATGACGCTCCCAGCAAGGTTATCTGGACACCCCAGATGTGCCAGACGACCCGGATACATATCACTGGGACGCAGGTTGAGGCGCAACCCATGACGCCGACTCGGGAACCTTTCACGTGGATTTTGTGTCGTCCGTCTCCCATGAGTCTCTTGCTCTCTCCGGCCTCACAGGTGGCGCTGGCCAGCGTCCTGCTCAGCGGCACTGACTCTCATCGTTACAATCCCATGTGACGAAAAAAAAAAAAAAAAAAAAAAGAGACGCTCATGGCCACTTTATAAAGGGCAAGTTGAGAGAAACAAGCGATAAGCGTTACGATAAAAGGACAGTTAGATATGATATTGTATCTTAATGACCTCTGCTTTATTCAATCTTTGAAGTATTTCTTGAAACGAAAGGATTCAACTTTTTCTCTCTTCACGTGTAGCAGGATAAACTGTCTTCACGTGTAGCAGGACAAACTGTCTTCACGTGTAGCAGGAACAAACTGTCTTTCATCACGTGTACGCAGGACTAAACTGTCTTCACGTGTAGCAGACAAACTGTCTTCACGTGTAGCAGGACAAACTGTCTTCACCACGTGTACGCAGGACAAACTGTCTTCACGTGTAGCAGGACAAACTGTCTTCACGTGTAGCAAACTGTTTTCACGTATAGCAGGACAAACTGTCTTCACGTGGACAAACTGTCTTCACGTGTAGCAAACTATCTTCACGTATAGCAGGACAAACTGTCGTCAAGGTAGCAGGACAAACTGTCTTCAAGTGTAGCAGGACAAACTGTCTTCAAGTGTAGCAGGACAAACTGTCTTCGCGTGCAGCAGGACAAACTGTCTTCACGTGTAGCAGGACAAACTGTCTTCACCACGTGTACGCAGGACAAACTGTCTTCACGCGTAGCCCTTGCCTTGTCCGCAGTTCACGGTGTCTTGTGTCCCTCCCCCGCAGGTTGCGCCGCCCCCCTGAGCCGCTCCACGGGCTGCCATGTACGGGCTCCTGGTGGAGAACTTCAGCGAGTACATCAAGAGCGAGTATGGCGAAGACACGTGGGAGAAGATCCGCCACCAGGCCAACATCGACCACCCCGCCTTCAGCACCCATAAGGTCTACAGCGAGACCCTTATCCCCAAGCTGGCCAAGACAGCCGTCAAGGTCAGTTACCCAACCCTCTTTCCACCTTTCCGTCTCTAAAACTAACGTGTCAATTTGTTTTTCCTAAAATACAAATCTAATATTCTTTTAAAATTTCTAAATTTTGAATTTTATCTTTCGTGTTTTATTTTCTTTTTTTCTTATTGTCTCTAGATATTCAATTTTGAAACTTTTTTTTTACATTTCTATTTCTAGATCTTAAATTTTGAATCAATTCTTGTATTTCTAGATTTTTAACTGGGCAACTTTTTTCAATATTATTTTCTTAATTTCTACATTTTGAATTCTAATCTTTTCAGATTTTATCGTTCTTTTTTTTCTATCTTTTCTTTTTCGTGTTTATTCTCATATTTCCCCGACTGTATTAGTTCATCCCTGCGGCGCAGGTGCTGGGCGTCTCCAACGAGGACCTTATGTTCAAAATGGGCTCGTTCTTCGTGGAGTTCGTAGGCCAGTACGGCTACGACCGGGTCCTCTCCGTCCTCGGGCGACACGTCAGAGACTTCCTCAACGGTAAGGCGTCCCTTATACACTGTACCCGTCCACCCTTATCCGGACAATCTCTACAACTCTTATCCGGAAGTATGACCGACCTATCTCTCTCTATACATGTACCCTCATGCGAACAAATCTGCTCTCGTTATAACGAACACCCTTCGGCCTCTGCATCTACCGCCTGATTTACTCGCTTTCCGGACACTATGCAGTGAATATACACCTCATCCGGACACTTCACCATTTAACATTTCTCGTATCCAGACCGCTACACTTGACTATCCTTCATCTCCACCTGCTTAACTCCCTGCCTGGGCTGTATACTCTAGCCCCCTCGCTTCCTCACTCACGCCCTAAGTTGGATCAAGATCCCGCCACAAACCTGACCAGGCGATATTTCCGTTCACTCAGACAGCTGACGAGAGTTTTCATTACCGCGACATCAAGGAACGCGCCCCTCCTCCTACGACTGTAATGGATACGTCACCAAGTTCCTTAGAATCTTCAGCTGAATACGACTGAAATCTTGCAACAAATGGACCTTCATCATGCGGCAAAACAAGCACCAGCACAACCGGACTCCCACACCCAGAACACTAGCAACACTACGAATCACTTGAGGTTCTCAGTGGTCGCGTCAACTCCATGCAACACACGGGTAAGACTCCACGGTATGATGGCGGGAAACTTCGGCCATCACATCCAAAAGTTGTATCGTCGTACACACACGGGTCGTATTGTCCTCTTCGAAGACCCAGTCATGACTCCTCCTGTTCCAACGAGAGGTGAGTCGGGTGGCGAGTTCACTCGGGCTAAAGTGAGTGGAGGGAGGGGGATGAATGCCACTCCCATGCTGTGCCATACCAATCATGGCGGGTGTGACGCCGGCATTGAGAAGCTCACCAAGTTCTCCTACCCGGCCTGACCTGGTCTGATCTGGGTTCCAGTGGTGGGGGGTCACGTGAGGTGATGGATCCTGAAGCTCTCTACTGGGGTCAGAGATTCGCTCGCACTGATCCTGGGTCTCTTGCGGTGTTCCTTGGCCGGGTCGAGACCCTGAGCCATACCGAGCTGACCCAGGGAGACGACTCAATAAAGGAGATTAAAGTGGACGTCTTGACTCGAGCAGCCTCTGAAACAGACGGTGTCGCCGTCTGTCGGAGGAGGAGTTCTCCGTCACCAGTGAGTGTGTGGAGGCTTGGACCATCCAGAGGGATTCTCCTACTCCTGTCCACGAATTCCTCCATCACTATGGACTGTGGGGGACACTTGACCTTGGAGGGAACGTCTCTGGCGCAGTTCCAAAGCTTCTCAATGTAATCTTTACGGTTACCACAGCTCCTGACCGTCGCACACAGTGACCTTCCCAGTTCCAGTTCTCCTCATCTGGACAGTCTTGATCACCTGACATCATGATTCACATACTGACCCTGGCATCCTCCCTCTTACACTCAACTTCACACTATTGCAACATTTTTCATTCTAGATCCGATAATTGTATAACTATTGCAGCATCATTTAATTAACTGTTTACTTAATTTCAATATTACGATTTCTTTAGTGATTTACTCCCGAGCAATATATCACTCATTCAGAATGTAATTTTATATCTGATGACAAATAACAATATCAGATGACATTTTGTGTCGTTGATATTAATTTTCTTTTATGCCTAAGTGTCTTTCCAACGTTGGCGATGCAGCGTCAGGGACAAACGAGCGAGTGGGCCTCATCCATATACATATCCCATCTCTCAAACTCCCACAGACCACTCAGTGGTTCACCATTGACCGCTTTATACATCCTGGTTTAACTTAGATCTAAACAACAGGTCGCGCCCCATATACGACATCCATCCACCTGAACTTACCCAGGGGAATGGGCCTCACCTGGACGTTCAGGCTTGGATGTCCCGTAGTCTCTTCCACTCAGTCCACTTCCCACACACATACACACACACACACAGACACACACACATATGTATTCCTATGAGTCCACGGGGAAAATGAAACACGAAAAGTTCCCAAGTGCATTTTCGTGTAATAATCACATCATCAGGGGAGACAAGAGAGAAATATAACAGTCAGTTGATATACATCGAAGAGAAGAAGCTAGGACGCCATTTGGTAAACATGTAATTATCCATATATATATATATATATATATATATATATATATATATATATATATATATATATATTTAGTCAGTCTCTCTTCGCTCATCCTCTCCATCTCTGGGAACTAAACACACCCTGTTCGGATCTGTGAGCCAGAGCCCATTCACTACCACACCTCTCTCTGATAAGAGTCCTCCCTTTCATCACCGACCCATCTAAGGCCAAGTACCCACAAGCATTCTAAGGCCAAGTACCCACAAGCATTCAATCATATACACCTGAAAAGTGAGCGTGCCACTACGTCACCGCTGCCTTCCCCCCTCTCTCTCCCGCCCAGGTCTGGACAACCTTCATGAATACCTCAAGTTCTCTTACCCAAGGATGCGTCCGCCTTCCTTCTTCTGCGAGAGCGAGTCCAGCACGGGGATGTTGCTCCACTACCGCTCCAAACGGAGAGGTTACGCCCACTACACTATGGGTCAGATCAAACAGGTGGGTCGCCACTACACTATGGGCCAGATCAAACAGGTGGGTTACCAAATACATTATGGGCCAGGTGGGTCACCACTAAACTATGGATCAGATCAAAGGTCACTAGGGGTCAGGTCACTCACTACCTTAAAACATTAAGATCCAGGTCATAAGTTATAAGACAGATATGAAGACTGGGGCAGGTGAGGTTGCCATGTGCTATAGACAAAGGCCTCGTGTAAATGCATTTTCTCAGGCGTTGGGATAAAATTTCAGAGGCTGAGATTAAGTAACGTGTGACTTTTCATTTGGCGGAGACGACAGGCCTTAACCGTGTGACTTATGATGTGCAGGTGGCTCGCCACTTCTACAACACGGACATGGAGATCGAACTGCTGAGGGAGGAGTTCATCCTGGACACTACCCACGTCACTTTCCAACTCACATTCGACAACCAAGCCTTCTCCAATCAGATCAACCTGACCCTCATCCGCGAGGAGCAGACCCTCCCGCTGAAGGGCAACATGCTCTTCGAGATCTTCCCCTTCTGCATACTCCTGGGGTGAGTTACTGTATCATCCTGAGGCCATAAACCTCCCCCCAACGTTCTCTTTGTTCAACACACTCGCTAAGCAACCCTCGAGGGAACCCCCTCCTGAAATGTTCAACTCCTCACACTCGTGCCTCCTGAAGGTGCCATATTCATGGGTTAAGCCTCATCCAGCTGCACCTGCAGGAGACGGTAATTTATGAAGTAGTGTGTGTGTGTGTGTGTGTGTGTGTGTGTGTGTGTGTGTGTGTTAGGGTTCATGGTGGCTCCTGCTGCAGGCACGGCAGGTCGGCCATTGATGCGACCTCGGATTCGAAGACGGGTATGTGCACATCCTGTGCAAAGAACTACCACTCTGAAGGAGTCTACATTTCCCTGTTACTGGAAGCAGCGCAGCCTTGGGGTAAGTATAGCCTTTAGAGAGGTCTTCGGTAACACGAAGACACAGAAATTCGTCTTAATTTGATTATAATGTACTGTGGCTGAGAGATCCCATTCACTGTGAAGATCAATCACTTCAATTCCTGCCATAATGAGATGTTTTAACTGACCTCCAGGGTCCAGACCCTTGGCTCCTATGAGCCTCGAGTGCCAGAACCTAACCCTGGTGACCCCTGAGTGCCAGAACCTAACCCTGGTGACCCCTGAGTGCCAGAACCTAACCCTGGTGACCCCTGAGTGCCAGAACCTAACTCTGGTGACCTCTGAGTGCCAGAACCTAACTCTGGTGACCCCTGAGTGCCAGAATCTAGCCCTGGTGACCCCTGAGTACCAGAACCTAACTCTGGTGACCTCTGAGTGCCAGAACCTAACTCTGGTGACCCCTGAGTGCCAGAATCTAGCCCTGGTGACCCCTGAGTGCCAGAACCTAACCCTGGTGACCCCTGAGTGCTAGACCCTCTAACCCCCGTGAATCCTGAGTGCCAGAGCCTTATCCCAGTGACCACTGAGTGCCAGACACTAATACTTATGATCCCTGAGAACCAGAACTTTAACCCCTGAGTACTTAAACCTAACCCTTGACTCCTGAGTTCCAGAAACCCTCACCCTCGCAAAATGAGTGCCAGAACCTTAACCCAATGACTCCTGAGTGTCAGACACTAATCTTGATGACTCCTGGTGACTCAGATGGTTAACCATCTGAGTGCTAGAATCCTAGCAGCGTTATCACTCGCTGCCCAGCCTTAGTCTTATGAACTGCAGGCGTGGTAGGCTAACGTGTGACCCTTTGACCCGGGCAGGAACAAGATGATGGTGCGGTACATCGGCAACAGTATGATGCAGATCATGCCCGACCTGGTGGGCAAGAAGATCACAGACTGGTTCGACCTCACCAGACCACATGTTGACTTCACATTCGAAAGCGTGAGTACCTGCTGCACCACCCAGTAGTACCTGTCGTACCTCCCAGTACCTGCTGCACCACCCAGTACCTGCTGTACCTCCTCGTCCCTGTAGTACTACCTCCTCCTCCTGTAGTACTACCTGCCGTACGTCACCCTCCTCCCAGTACCTGTCGCACCTCCTTCAAGCAGCCACCTCCCAGTGCCTATCGGCACCTCCTCCAAGTACCTGTTGTGCGTCCTCCCCGGGACCTATCGCACGACATCCTTGGGGATCTATTGCACGTCTTCCTCCATGAACTGTCGCGCGTCCTCCCCTCCCATACCGAACCCTTTTATTTTCATTACTATCGGGTAATCACATTGAGGCCTTGTCGCACTCTATGCCCATCCTCATTACTCTGCATTTACTCCGCCTGAAGTTTATCAACCATCAGACCAATTTCGGAAAATGTCTAGGTCCCCAAGTGTGTGTTGGGATGTAGACAAATGAGGCAAATAGAATTTCCACCCACCACCACCACCCCCACAGGGGAGAGCTTCCCTGTGACCTCTCTCTCATCTGCTCTCCTTCCTCTTGGTGTCTCCTTCCCCTCTGGACTGGGTTTCTCATTTACCGACCCACACTCCTCACCCCACCTCTCTCTCACCCCTCACGCACTCTCCCACCCGTCCATAAATTGCATTTCATGTCAACGCGAAAGAATCGTTAGTCAATTTCTTATTTCATCTCGACACTCAAGCCATAACTATGTATATTCAGCAGCCATGTATATGGCACAAAAGACAATAGACTCATTATAACTGAAAGCTTAAAATGCCTATCATACAGCCATGGGCAGTCTAAAGCTCTACAGGAACAGGGACCTCTGGGAGCCTGGTGGCTCATGGACGTAGTCTATCGCTGTTCCTCGAGGGAAAAAAAAAATAAAACAATGCTTGTGATGGTGTGTCCTTGAGGCAAAGAAACAAGGACGAGGCTGTATCATGTAGAGTCTGGCGTAGAACCAACTCCGGAGCTGGCCTCGACAACAATGCTGTGACGCTATTCGTCTCTAAGCTCTTGTCTTCTCCATTCATTCATTTCACTTGTCCTCCTGTGGTGAGGGGCCGGCCTCTCCCTCCACCACTGGCTGTGACTAACCTCTCCCTACCCATTTCCACCAGCAGTGACGGTACCTGTCCTCTCGCCAACAGATCCTGCGTCGCACCAACAACATCTTCGAGCTAGTGACAGTGGACTCCGTGTTCCCGGGGAAGGATAAGATGAACGGTGACGTGCACGGCGGCGCGCTCAACGATACCAACGACGAAGACCTGGGCGAGAAGAGCTTCAAGCTTAAAGGTACCCCACACGACCCGATTCCCCCCACTCCTTTCTCATTCAGAGATACGAACGACCCCTTAACACGATCTCCTCTGGCTCAGTCAGAGATACCAACCCCCTCTCTCTCTCTTTGTTAGAGGAACGACACCTTTCCTCAGTCAGAGCCACCACAGACCAATGAATGTATATAATCTGAGAATTGATTTCAACACCCGAGGAAAGTTCGTATGGTCAAGATGATTCATCTGGTGCCAATAACTTTACTCTTGATTGCCTTAATGATCCTGCCGAGCCTATGAAATAGCAAACCACCCAGAGCCATCTGGAGAAAGACAATCCATCGTTTACAGTTTGACGGAATTCATCATACGAGAAGCAGTCAAAACATTTTGAAAGCAACTTACGAAGTATAAAAAAGGGCAGACACTCAATTCTCAATTCATTTTAGACTATGACCTTCCCTACCCTCACTCTGTGCAATCGCTTCATCTGCCCATCATGCCAGTCTTAAAAAGTATTCTAAATGACAAAATGCACAGAAAAATAACAGACCCAGGTCTAGAATTTGACACAATGTTTGTATCCTTATAAATGTCTATGCAAAATTTGTTGACTGCCTCCCGTATGACGGGCCAGAGAGCATCATTACCAGAGACTTTCTCGTGTAATACCAGTCTTGTACCGTACACTCTCCCCGTGACTGTGAGGTGTGTCTCTCTGCTCTGCCCAGGCCAGATGATGTACATGGAGGAGTGGAAGATGATCCTCTTCCTCGGCACGCCTGTCATGAGTGACCTCGACTCCCTCATGGTCACCGGCCTCTTCATCAACGACCTCTCCATGCATGATTTCTCCAGGTGGGTCTCTCTCTACATATGTGTGTATCCTACATCCATGGACGTGTTCGATTTCATGTGTATGCAGTAACCTCAAGTAAAACACTATAGTTCATTTGTATTACTTACTCTCTATCTTTTGTCGCCATTCTGACACATAACTACTATCGTCTGTCTAAGTGTGCATAACTGATGTATAACTGTATCCATCTGTGTAAGTAAATAAGGAAGAAAACACGAGCATACACACAGTGCCTTCCAGTTCATGTTTCCGTGTGACACAGTTCAGTTTGCCCGAGTCCATCACATGTTGCCATGTCATACTGTAACGTCAAGGCACCATGACAAGTGAGGAATGATCCTGACCTTCCGTCCTCAGCACATAAGACTTTATGCAATACTTTCCCTGCAGCTGACAAAAATTGATTGGCATAAGACCCATAACTCATCTTTATTTCACATGACCAAAGACCCATAACTCGTCTTTATTTCACATGACCAAAGACCCATAACTCTAGTCTTTATTTCACACGACCAAAGACCCATAACTCTAGTCTTTATTTCACACGAGTTCTGCTCGTTATAAGGTTGTTGTCACCGTCCCTGGCAGGGACCTGATGCTGGCTGGGACGCAGCAGTCGGTGGAGCTGAACCTTGCGCTGGAACAAGAGCAACACAAGAGCAAGAAGCTGGAGGAGTCCATGAAGAAGCTGGACGAAGAGATGCGACGCACAGACGAACTCCTCTACCAGATGATCCCCAGGCAGGTGGCAAAGAGGCTTCGCAAGGGCGAGAACCCCGTCGACACCTGCGAGGTCAGTCCCAACACCTGTTGGCTCGGCAGGTGTTCCCGGTAAGACAATGTGTTGACATCTGTGGGCCCCAAAGGTGTTGCCTGTAAGATGTGTTAACACCTGTGGCCTAGCAGGTGATGCAATGGAGAAGAACAGACCGGGAACATCCATCAAAATTTAGTAGTTGGTCCTTTCAAAGTTGATTGTTATATTAGATGGCGTCAGAAAGTGGTATCACGTTATATATATATATATATATATATATATATATATATATATATATATATATACAGAGAGAGAGAGAGAGAGAGAGAGAGAGAGAGAGAGAGAGAGAGAGAGAGAGAGAGAGAGAGAGAGAGAGAGAGAGAGAGAGAGAGAGAGAGAGAGAGAGAGAGAGAGAGAGAAAATTACAGAGAACATGACTCTAAACTCCTTACCAGCAGAGGTGGTAATGGAGGATCATCAAAGCCTTTGGTGATTCTCAGTACCCATATCACGTCATGCATCTTCACCTTATCTTTCCCAGACTAATCTATAAATCGTCCAGTCAGCTATCATGGGTGGCTGGCCGATGTACTTCCTCTTTCGAATCTTTTTTTTTTTTTTCAAGTAGGGAGACCAAAGCCAGAGCCAATGCTCCAATTGGGGGACGCACTAGTTGACTAAAATGAGCGAGGGTTAGTTTTTTTGACCCGGGTTCGAATGCCTTAAGCCTGAGGACTAGATGTACGTTCGCTTTTTTTTCCCCTCTGCTTTTCTACACAGCTCAACAGGCTTTAGTCAGATATAAAGCGGATTTGTGACATGAACCATTTCGTTAAAAGCCAAGCTACAAGTCGTTGATTTACAGGGAAGTTACAGTCTTGTTTCGAATGATGCTTTCTATAAGTTTACTATCTACTGACGTCAACGTCATAGGGCGATAATTTCTGAGAAAAGACTCGTTGATTTTTGAAAATAAAATAAGAATATCGGTGTTGCATTGGTAGTCTTTCATTCCTTTCCCCGTAGCAAGTGATTCACTGAGAAGAGCAGTCGAGGGTTTATCATCTTTCGTTTGATGGACGAAAAAACTTTCAGGTCCTGCTGTTACATCTACCTTCGTTGCATTGTTTGCACACCTGTGGCTCTGAAGACACAGGTGCAGGTTAAATGTTATGAAATCTGTTGCTTTTGACACGTATTTCAGAGGTCTCGAGACATTCAACAGATCGCAAATATAGGTACATTACAGGAGCGTTTGTGTGCATTATTTTGCAAGGCAGATGTTCACATCTGGGAGATCTATACATTGGTTGGAGTGGAATTGCGGACGAATGCAATACTAAACTTTACAAGCCACAACGAACAACAAGAGCTTTCTATATAAATGCCAGATATATCTCCTTAAATACTCGGGGTCATTATGATGCAGTTCTTCAGCAGACATCGTCATTATCTCCTTAAATACTCGGGGTCATTATGATGCAGTTCTTCAGCAGACATCGTCACGTTAGTGCAGTCTTCCTGACCCCCCCCCCCCCCCCAGTTCAACTGAACCCTCTTCTATACCTGCCTTACGAACTTGGGTTCATTCAGGTCACCGTCTTCTTCCATTGCCGCGACGCGTCGCCTCACACAAAACTGCCCATCCTGACCTCCATAACAAGGATGCCACTTCGTTCTTACGGGAGGAGGAAAGTTTGCCAATTTGTGACCAGACAAACTAACTTAGCGTAGTGACAGCTTTACGGGCCCCTGGTGCTGAGATGAAGGCAGTGTAAACAATGTGGGGCGCCTCTCGCGGTCATTAGCCGCACTGAATGAAATCCGAGTGTTAACGGTCTTGGCTCGCATATCGTAACGCCTCAAGCGAGTAGTCACCCGTGCAGTTTGCATACGAGGACCTTCACTCCCCATAGGAACCCATCGTACCCTGCGTGGAGCGCAATCCTTATGCTGTATGAGCCACATACAAGGGGTCCTAGGCTGCATGACTGATACAACAAGGCTGTTGGTGATTGGTAAAATCAAGAAGAATTTCCACATTAGCTAAGATGATATCAATGAGTATATACATGATGTGAATCTTTATAGACACCCATGATCTATGGGGTTGGTGACCTGACCTGACCTGGTGTGACGTGTCCGGCAGACGTTCGAGAGCGTGACGATCCTGTTCTCCGACGTGGTGACGTTCACGGAGATCTGCAGCCGCATCACACCCATGGAGGTGGTCTCCATGCTCAACGCTATGTACTCCATCTTCGATAAACTCACCGAGAAGCACAACGTGTACAAGGTAAGCTGACCCACCACTTACCTTACCCCTCCATACGTCGACACAAGTACCTCTCCACGGTACATAGCTAAGGTACGGCTGCACGGTACATATGTAAGGTACGGATAGACGGTAAGTCTGTATGTTACCTCTCTGTGGAGGGCACCTACCACTCGACGCTGTGTATACACGGTACGTCTGCACGGTACCACTCCACGTACGGGCGGTGGGGTACCCTTCCACGGCATATATGAGAGAGGTGCCTCCCTCACACGACATGTCCACACGGTACAGCTCTAACGTACGTAAAGTATACGGATATCCCTCCAGGAAGTTTAGAAGGTCGGCAAGATATGTATTCCGTCGGTTCCCTATGCACAGTCTGCATGGTACATGTACAAGGTACATACCTCTGCACGGTGTGTGTGTGTGTGTGTGTGTGGAAGGGTATGAGGGGCCAGAGTATAAGGTATAAGGCAGCTAGATCTAAAACGTACAGGTGTCAGATGCTTCTGATTGATAGTTTACCTAAACCCCGACAACTACGCTAATACAAACCATCCGAAGATCTGTGAGGTGCGACATACGGTTTACTTAAACCCCGTCAGTCCTCCTGACATAAAAAAATCTCCCTTTGCTAAATGCTTCCAAGCCCCTAAATTCCCCCTTAGCACTCTCTCTTTACCCCTTTCTCCTGGTCGACGCTAACTCTGGTCTGGTTACGACAGGTGGAGACCATTGGTGACGCATACATGGTGGTGGCTGGGGCGCCCGAGCGGCAGGCCAACCATGGGGAGATGGTCTGCGACATGGCCCTGGACATGGTCGAGGCCATTACTGAACTTAAAGACCCTTCGACAGGTGAGTAGCTTGCTCTGTGTACCTATATACCTAACATGTTCCTTCTATACATCTAACATGTCCCTCAGTATAGCTATGTCCATCTATATACCTACGTATATACCTACCATGTACCATCCCTGTACACCTGACGTACACATCTAACCCACGATGCACACCAGTCATACACATTTGTCCTGCGCTATACACCTGTCAGACACATTTGTCCCACGCTGTACACCTGCCTTACTCATCTGTTATGCGATATACACCTGCCATACAAATATTTCCGTTTCTCCATATACGTGCCACACACACATCTGCCCCTGTTCTACATACCTGCCACACACATCTTCGTTCTAGATACCTGTCATCATAAACATTCATCTCAATCTATACACCCATCGGTGCCCATCTGTACACTCCGCCGCTATATATATATATATATATATATATATATATATATATATATATATATATATATATATATATATCTTTTTTTTGCTTTGTCGCTGTCTCCCGCGTTTGCGAGGTAGCGCAAGGAAACAGACGAAAGAAATGGCCCAACCCACCCCCATACACATGTATATACATACGTCCACACACGCAAATATACATACCTACACAGCTTTCCCTGGTTTACCCCAGACGCTTCACATGCCTTGATTCAATCCACTGACAGCACGTCAACCCCGGTATACCACATCGCTCCAATTCACTCTATTCTTTGCCCTCCTTTCACCCTCCTGCATGTTCAGGCCCCGATCACACAAAATCCTTTTCACTCCATCTTTCCACCTCCAATTTGGTCTCCCTCTTCTCCTCGTTCCCTCCACCTCCGACACATATATCCTCTTGGTCAATCTTTCCTCACTCATTCTCTCCATGTGACCAAACCATTTCAAAACACCCTCTTCTGCTCTCTCAACCACGCTCTTTTTATTTCCACACATCTCTCTTACCCTTACGTTACTTACTCGATCAAACCACCTCACACCACACACTGTCCTCAAACATCTCATTTCCAGTACATCCATCCTCCTGCGCACAACTCTATCCATAGTCCACGCCTCTCAACCATACAACATTGTTGGAACCACTATTCCTTCAAACATACCCATTTTTGCTTTTCGAGATAATGTTCTCGACTTCCACACATTCTTCAAGGCTCCCAGAATTTTCGCCCCCTCCCCCACCCTATGATCCACTTCCGCTTCCATGGTTCCATCCGCTGCCAGATCCACTCCCAGATATCTAAAACACTTCACTTCCTCCAGTTTTTCTCCATTCAAACTCACCTCCCAATTGACTTGACCCTCAACCCTACTGTACCTAATAACCTTGCTCTTATTCACATTTACTCTTAACTTTCTTCTTTCACACACTTTACCAAACTCAGTCACCAGCTTCTGTAGTTTCTCACATGAATCAGCCACCAGCGCTGTATCATCAGCGAACAACAACTGACTCACTTCCCAAGCTCTCTCATCCCCAACAGACTTCATACTTGCCCCTCTTTCCAAAACTCTTGCATTCACCTCCCTAACAACCATCCATAAACAAATTAAACAACCATGGAGACATCACACACCCCTGCCGCAAACCTACATTCACTGAGAACCAATCACTTTCCTCTCTTCCTACACGTACACATGCCTTACATCCTCGATAAAAACTTTTCACTGCTTCTAACAACTTGCCTCCCACACCATATATTCTTAATACCTTCCACAGAGCATCTCTATCAACTCTATCATATGCCTTCTCCAGATCCATAAATGCTACATACAAATCCATATATATATATATATATATATATATATATATATATATATATATATATATATATATATATATATATATAAAACCATTTGCACTGTACGGAAAGGGGTTGTGTGAGAGACAGATTACAGTAAGATTTATCGAACAATATTAGATTACATCAACTCAATTCTTTAAACTTGATTAACATATCTGTGAGGAAGAGAAAAAAAAAGAGTGTGTGTGTGGGGGGGGGGGGGGGGGATGTGATGCGCCAGACTCTGACCTCTGACCTTACCCGGAACTAACACTGTCCCGTCCCTCTGGCGGCCGTGCAGGTAACCACCTGAGGATCCGCGTGGGCGTGCACACGGGCATGGTGGTGGCAGGCGTGGTCGGCCTCAAGATGCCCCGATACTGTCTCTTCGGCGACGCCGTCAACACAGGTAAGCAAGCACCAGCACACTCGCTCATCCGAATTTCTCGCTTATTCGGATTATCGATTATCCGAATTATTTGGATTTCGATCATCCGGATTTCATCCAATTTCTTTTTTTTTCTATTATATAGATTTTTCACTAATGAGGATTTACGGTCGTCCGGTCTGCTATTCACCCGAGTTCTGGCCATCGGGAAGTACAGTCCATCCCGGATGTGCCTCATGTAAACTCGTCAATCCGGACGGTCGCTTATCCCACGTCGGTTAACCGAAGTCTTCGCTGCTCATAATCCGCGCATGTATAACGGTTGTCTGTGGTACTACCAGACATCCGAACCTGAGATTGTACTCACTCAAATATCTTCTCATTAAGTCGTAATCATGGTTGAGTGTCATGATCAATGATCGCTTCAAAAATACGAACATTTAATCATCTCAGATTACGTTATCCGGGTTTATATATATATATATATATATATATATATATATATATATATATGATCAGGCGATCGTTTAGCCGGACCCTGCAAACCTCCAGGTGTTCGGACAGGACGAGACCAGATCTCCATGATCGGATACCCAAGTGACCCAGCTGCCTTTCTGGAAAGACGTTAAACTGTGGAAAGATGTTAAGCTGTGTGGAAAGACGTTAAACTGTGGAAAGATGTTAAACTGTGTGGAAAGACGTTAAACTGTGGAAAGATGTTAAACTGTGCGTAAATATCACCCTTTTTTTCCCAACCCTTTTTTCCAATACTCTGATTGGTGAGTTGTTGGTTTTGTGATTATCAGTTTATCATAAAACATAATCTTCATTTCGGCAACTGGCCAGGAGTTTACTGGGTCGAGTCACTTTGCCGGATTTTCAATCACCCGGAAATTGCCATTCTGATCGGCTCATTAATCAAGAGGCGAGGAAACCAGGCAGACGCGAACTTTAACCTCTCACAAAAATTCTACAGCGTTTCCGACCCGCGCCCCTTGGTCGGGTGTACAAGACGCTACGGCTTCCTTCACAAGGTTCCTGCAGCGTAAGGTGCGCTACCTCCAGGAGCTGGGGAAAGTAGACTCCTTAGAGTAAGAAGTTCTTTGACGGAGGTTGTACTCCCCCAGTGACACACAGCCTCACCACAGGCCACTTTTCACTGAACACAGAGACGAACAGAAAGACATCTAGAATGACAGGGTGGATAGCGACCAGCAGACCAACGCATATAAGGAACAGTGGCCAATGTATGGAAACCAGGGAATGACCACTATGATGACCCACGCAACACACCCACAGAATGACCAGCATGATGACCCACGCAACACACCCACAGAATGACCACTATGATGACCCACGCAACACACCCACAGAATGACCACTATGATGACCCACGCAACACACCCACAGAATGACCACCATGATGACCCACGCAACACACCCACAGAATGACCACTATGATGACCCACGCAACATACCCACAGAATGACCACTATGATGACCCACGCAACACACCCACATAATGACCACCATGATGACCCACGCAACACACCCACATAATGACCAGCATGATGACCCACGCAACACACCCACAGAATGACCACCATGATGACCCACACAACACACCCACAGAATGACCAGCATGGTGACCCACGCAACACACCCACAGAATGACCTCTGGAGCACATAAGAATGACCCCACAGGAATCCCCTTAGAGAATGACCCCTTACCACAACCCACGGAGTGGGCCATAGAACGTGTCCACAGAATGAACCTTAGAATAATGTGCCATAAATCGACCTCACTCGACTTGACCACCCACCCCCTCCTCTCTCCCCCCACAGCGTCGAGGATGGAGTCGACGAGCGAGGCTATGAAGGTTCACGTCTCCCAGACCACGAGGGAGATCATCTCCCCCATGTACCACGTCGAGGAGCGAGGCGAAGTCACTGTCAAGGGCAAAGGTCAGTCCACGTCACTGTCAAGGGGCAAAGGTCAGTCCAGGTCAATGTCAAGGCCAGAAGTAAGTCTATGTCACTGTCAAGGGCAGAGGTCAGTCCAGGTCAATGTCAAGGCCAGAAGTAAGTCTATGTCACTGTCAAGGGCAGAGGTCAGTCCAGGTCAATGTCAAGGCCAGAAGTAAGTCTACGTCACTGTCAAGGGCAGAGGTCAGTCCAGGTCACTGTCAAGGCCAGAAGTAAGTCTATGTCACTGTCAAGGGCAAAGGTCAGTCCAGGTCACTGTCAAGGCCAGAAGTAAGTCCACGTCACTGTCAAGGGCAGAGGTCAGTCCAGGTCACTGTCAAGGCCAGAAGTAAGTCTACGTCACTGTCAAGGGCAGAGGTCAGTCCAGGTCAATGTCAAGGCCAGAAGTAAGTCTATGTCACTGTCAAGGGCAGAGGTCAGTCCAGGTCACTGTCAAGGCCAGAAGTAAGTCCACGTCACTGTCAAGGGCAAAGGTTAATCCAAGAGAGTCAAGGGTGGAGGTCACTCCAGGCCATTGTCACGGGCAGAGGTAAGTCCAGGTGACCGTTAAGGACAAAGGTCATTTCTTGGCGTGGTCCAGACAAAAGGTCCTTGCAGGTCACACTGAGGGGCAAAGGTCAAACATCCTGCATGCCAGAATTTGTCTCTGAAAGTCAACAATTCAATCGTTTGATGAGTGTTTGAGTGTCTGGTTTAGGTTTAATGGTAATGACGTTTTTTTTTTTTCCACACGTTAAACCATGGGTTTTAGGTTGGTTTATCATGAGTACGACTGGGTAACAACAACACCAGATCTCCTTTTCCCCTATGCCAGCCTACGGGTCTGGCTGGGGTTTAGGGACCTCTGTGAAAACTGACACCTTGAGAAAATACCGAACGACCCGGGGGTTATGATGACCTGACCTCCGACATGACCCTTTAGGGTCGAACCCACCAACGCCACCTAATCTTACAATAGAAAATGTGACCTAACTTCCACCACAGACCCTGCCACCTTAAAAAAAAAAAAAAAAAGGGGGAGAAAATAACCATTTTCTAATCACTCAACTCCCCCCTTTCAACACACTTCCAAAACTTTGTGGTAGGAAGGAAGGAAGGATGGAAGGAAGGAAGGAAGGAAGGAAGGAAAGAAGGAAGGAAGGAAGAAAGGAAGGAAGGAAGGAAGGAAGGAAGGAAGAAAGAAAGAAAGAAAGAAAGAAAGGAAGGAAGGAAGGAAGGAAGGAAGGAAGGAAGGAAGGAAGGAAGGAAGGAAGGAAGGAAGGAAGGAAGGAAGAAAGAAAGAAAGGAAGGAAGGAAGGAAGGAAGGAAGAAAGGAAGGAAGGAAGGAAGGAAGGAGGGTGGGTGTTGGGTGGCCAAATGGAGCTTAACTCCCCACGAGGAGAGAGACATGGGACGGGTATATACACCGCCACAGACTTAGCGTCAAACGTGATCCGACTGGCGCGCTCTGGGGCCACCCCCTCCAGAGATCCGCTCAAGACCACAGTGGCCACGGTCAACGGGTGCACCCGGATTAACTGCTGCCGGGATTTCCTGGAACTGCCAAGAATCGAAGTGCGGTTCTCCGTAACCGTACAATTCATGTTGCACTGGGAACTGAAGTAGGCAAGCTGATCCTATTTGCTTTGTTTTTGTTTTTCTATCTAGTACAGTTAGGTTACTGGAGGGGGTTAAGAATATGGCGTATTGCTGTGGTGTTTCATGCGGGTGGGACTTCTTCATTCTATACGACTTCCTAACTTTTCGGAGGAAGCGATCCTTGAGAAGTAACCACTAAACTGCAGAACTACACTAGGAAGAGCGCCATAAACTTATTCTTCAATGAAGAGCGCCATAAACTTATTCTTCAATGAAGAGCGCCAAGAACTTATTCTTCAATGAAGAGCGCCAAGAACTTATTCTTCAATGAAGAGCGCCATAAACTTATTCTTCAATGAAGAGCGCCAAGAACTTATTCTTCAATGAAGAGCGCCATAAACTTATTCTTCAATGAAGAGCGCCATAAACTTATTCTTCAATGAAGAGCGCCAAGAACTTATTCTTCAATGAAGAGCGCCAAGAACTTATTCTTCAATGAAGAGCGCCATAAACTTATTCTTCAATGAAGAGCGCCATAAACTTATTCTTCAATGAAGAGCGCCAAGAACTTATTCTTCAATGAAGAGCGCCAAGAACTTATTCTTCTATGAAGAGCGCCAAGAACTTATTCTTCAATGAAGAGCGCCAAGAACTTATTCTTCAATGAAGAGCGCCAAGAACTTATTCTTCTATGAAGAGCGCCAAGAACTTATTCTTCAATGAAGAGCGCCAAGAACTTATTCTTCTATGAAGAGCGCCAAGAACTTATTCTTCAATGAAGAGCGCCAAGAACTTATTCTTCAATGAAGAGCGCCATAAACTTATTCTTCAATGAAGAGCGCCAAGAACTTATTCTTCAATGAAGAGCGCCAAGAACTTATTCTTCAATGAAGAGCGCCAAGAACTTATTCTTCAATGAAGAGCGCCAAGAACTTATTCTTCAATGAAGAGCGCCAAGAACTTATTCTTCAATGAAGAGCGCCAAGAACTTATTCTTCAATGAAGAGCGCCAAGAACTTATTCTTCAATGAAGAGCGCCAAGAACTTATTCTTCAATGAAGAGCGCCAAGAACTTATTCTTCAATGAAGAGCGCCAAGAACTTATTCTTCTATGAAGAGCGCCAAGAACTTATTCTTCTATGAAGAGCGCCAAGAACTTATTCTTCAATGAAGAGCGCCAAGAACTTATTCTTCAATGAAGAGCGCCAAGAACTTATTCTTCAATGAAGAGCGCCAAGAACTTATTCTTCAATGAAGAGCGCCATAAACTTATTCTTCTATGAAGAGCGCCAAGAACTTATTCTTCAATGAAGAGCGCCAAGAACTTATTCTTCAATGAAGAGCGCCATAAACTTATTCTTCTATGAAGAGCGCCATAAACTTATTCTTCTATGAAGAGCGCCAAGAACTTATTCTTCAATGAAGAGCGCCAAGAACTTACACATTAGAAGAGCGCCATAAATTTATTCTTCATGAAGAGCGCCGGTAATTTAATAACTTGTGGGTGTCCGTTTTCTGCATAGGGAAAATATGCCGACATCTTCCCCCTAATTAGGTCTGATGAAAATGTTTTTCCTCTAATTTTTTATTTCTACAGTGTAAAAGTGCGGACTTAACGTAATTAATGTAGTTTATATTTCTTTTCTTTCAAACTATTCGCCATTTCCCGCGTTAGCAAGGTAGCGTTAAGAACAGAGGACTGGGCCTCTGAGGGAATATCCTCACCTGGCCCCCTTCTCTGTTCCTTTTTTTGGAAAATTTAAAAAAGAAACAAGAGGGGAGGATTTCCAGCCCCCCCCGCTCCCTCCCCTTTTAGTCGCCTTCTACGACACGAAGGGAATACGTGGGAAGTATTCTTTCTCCCCTATATATATATATATATAGTTTTAAGGTACAGATGATATATGGAGCTGAGATCCAGTACAGTTCGTCGTAAATAAGGTCTTTAAGAAACAGACAAAGGAGAACGGGAAGTCACCATATATGAATAACATGGATCTGATATCCGACACACTTTCTCCTCATAAATCTCTTTCAGTGGCAGCAGGTGGTCGGTGAGGGTAGGTGGTCGGTGAGGGTAGGTGGTCGGTGTGGGTAGATGGTCTATGAGGATAGGTGGTTGGTGAGGGTAGGTGGTCGGTGTGGGTAGGTGGTCGGTGAGGGTAGGTGGTTGGTGTGGGTAGGTGGTCGGTGTGGGTAGGTGGTCGGTGTGGGTAGGTGGTCGGTGAGGGTAGATGGTCGGTGTGGGCAGGTGGTCTGTGAGGGTAGATGGTCGGTGTGGGCAGGTGGTTGGTGAGGGTAGGTGGTCGGTGTGGGTAGGTGGTCGTCGGTGAGGGAGGCACCATCCGTCTACGTACTGGGAGTGTTCAGTGACGACTGCACAGCACGCCAGAATTTTTAGTGGCTGTTGAGTTTCAATCCTTTGGCCCTGGTTCTTGTCTTTTACCACCTCTCCCCACACATGGGCTGCAGTCGTTCATGAAATATCCCACGACACCGTGACTAGCTTTTCCTGCGGTGAGCACTACCCGCTAGCCCTGCGTTTTACCAACGGTCACCTTTATGTAGCACGCAACTTAGAATGTGAAAAAAAGAGAGAGACAAAAAAAATCATATTAAATACGATCTGCTAAACTTGAAGATTTAATCACGTTAAGGTAATCGTCTCTCTGCGCGCGCTGCACCCGCCCGAGGCGTTGACGTACACTCGAGAGCGGCCATTAGGGCGTCACGGACAGCGGAGGCCCGGTGGAAGGGCATTCCCTTCCGGGGATCCTGGTTCCGAGAGATGTACAGAGGTAGTAGTCCTGCTCCTCACGGTGGTATGGAGTACCGCTCATATGCATATGGGAAGGAGGTGGGTGGCCCTTCCACCGCTTCATGAACCAGAGCGGTCATAAATTCTTCCGCCTCAAAGCATCACCTTTCCCCCAACCCACGCCTCTCTGTTCCCACGTGATACTAGTGCTGCGCGCTCCATATAATAAATTCATTTTGGCCACCACTGCTCTCGTGAGAGATGTCTACACGTACCTACCCTCCTGCCAGCAAGGCTTGGACACGTGACACGCGCCTGGCTGCTGCTTCCCAAAACTTCTGTGTGTGCGTGTGTGTGTGTGGACACCAACTATACGTGGACTGGACCTTAATCAATGACTTTGTCCCCTCGAAGAGCGAAGCTGAGGAACTCTCTTCCCTCTCGCATCTTTCCTACAACGAGAAGCTATATTCAACTTGCTCCTTCCTTCTCTTACCCTAATATTCTCGTCACCCGAGATGGATGGATGGATGGGGGCGGCGGCGAGGGGGGAAAAACAGAGAAAGATAACCCGAAACCTGGCTGGTTATTACGGTCAGTGGAGCGGCATTATACCATGTAATACGGGAGCCACTTAACACACGTCTCCCGGGGTGTCTGTTGGCAACCATGCCCGTTCGGGCAGTTATGTTGGAAGGCTCGGGGAAGTGAAGACTCACGTTGGCAGGACTGGTTAAGATATGACTTATGTTGGCAGGCTCGGTGAAGATGATGGTGGCAGGCCTCATGAAGGTATGACTTAATGTTGGCAGATCTGGTGTGGGTGGATCTGATATGTTGGTTGTACATGTTGGCAGATCTGGTGCTCATGTAGTTTACGCTAGTAGGCCAGGTGTTGGCAGGCGGAGTTGTCAGCAGTGGTGGTGTCTCAGTGGCTGAAGTGACTGAGGTCAAAGATCATGGTGGCAGGTGGCAGTGGTGGTGGTAGGTATTGTGGTGATCATGTGGTGGTAGGTATTGTGGTGATCATGAGGTGGTAGGTATTGTGGTGATCATGAGGTGGTAGGTATTGTGGTGATCATGAGGTGGTAGGTATTGTGGTGATCATGAGGTGGTAGGTATTGTGGTGATCATGAGGTGGTAGGTATTGTGGTGATCATGAGGTGGTAGGTATTGTGGTGATCATGAGGTGGTAGGCATGGTGGTGATCATGAGGTGGTAGGTATTGTGGTGATCATGAGGTGGTAGGTATTGTGGTGATCATGAGGTGGTAGGTATTGTGGTGATCATGAGGTGGTAGGTATTGTGGTGATCATGAGCTGGTAGGCATTGTGGTGATCATGAGGTGGTAGGTATTGTGGTGATCATGAGGTGATTGGTCTCGTAATGATCGTGCGCTGGAACGCCTCGAAATGATAATGAGGCGATAGACCTCGTAATGAGTGAGATGGCTTCATGGGGTAGTGAGGACCCAAGTTTTTGAGTATTCTGTAATTGACGTTAGTACCTACACCCTTCATTTCTAAGTCATGAGTCAGACACCCAGCCATGGTCGTCCCTCCCTCATAAAACCCCGTTTTACAGGGTAACACATGAGGTTAGGAATAACTTCCACCATGTGAAACCCGACCGTAAGCCCCTAGAGTTTCAGTAGAGAGAGAGAGAGAGAGAGAGAGAGAGAGAGAGAGAGAGAACTTCGGATGGAAGCCACTTATCCACAACACCCCCAGATATACCTTTGGCAGTGCTCACCGAAAACTGTAAGTTTAAGACAAAGTATACTCTTGTCTACAACATTACTACCTGTAATGAGTATACACTTGTCTACAACATTACTACTGGTAAAGCAATAAGTATACACTTGTCTACAACATTATTACTAGTAAAATAACAAGTATACACTTGTCTACAACATTACTATTGGTAAAGTAATGAGTATACACTTGTCTACAACATTACTATTGGTAAAGTAATGAGTATACACTTGTCTACAACATTACTATTGGTAAAGTAATGAGTATACACTTGTCTACAACATTACTATTGGTAAAGTAATGAGTATACACTTGTCTACAACATTACTACTGGTAAAGTAATAAGTATACACTTGCCTACGACATTACCAGTGGTAAAACAATATTAATATTCCCTCTCCATCCAGTGAAGAATCCAACTACAGAGAAAAAGAAAAAGATAAAATATCCCAAACTATTTTCCACTTTTGCGAAAGTTTTTCAATAACATATTGTCTCGCCTTCTGAATATTTCTGCTGTTTTGCATCTAATTTTCTTCTTACCTAAGACAGTGAGCAGTGTATAATCATTCTGCCCTTAATAAAGAGACAAGCAATCACACCTACCTCATAACCTAACCAAAGTGGTAGATAGTCAAACACGGCTTGATTACTCCGTAGATTGTACATTTTATGGTACTTCTACTACTGTTACAGCTGTTACTACTACTAGTATTGATAATATTATCATTATCATTACTATTTCGTTCCCATGTAGACTAGTGTGTCCCAGAGTTTGACAGTTACTAAACACATACGTTTAGGCCGGTATATCCACGCAAGCTTTACAGCTCATTGGTTAAATGCGACGGCAGAATCACCTTGGTGCCATTTGTCTGTCATGATTGTTGCATAAAGAACACAAAACAGTCATTCCTATCATCATCTAACTGCTACTTCCCAACATGATAATTATCGTGCTGGTCTATCGGCTATGATTACTAAAAATCACAATCTCTCTCTCTCTCTCTCTCTCTCTCTCTCTCTCTCTCTCTCTCTCTCTCTCTCTCTCTCTCTCAGTAAATAATAAACGAATTCACAGGCCAATTTCAACCACGGCTTTAACAGCCGAACAAACAAAGGAACGCTCTCAACCAACCACGAACGTCACCTAACAACCCAACAACGTCACCAACAAACAACCTAATCCCTCTAACAACATAAGTTGTTCCTAGTGTTCTATACAACATATGGGACGATCCCTGATGCGGGATGGCATCCCCAGACCTTGTGCGGGATGGCATCGCCCAGACCTTGCTACAGTATCCCTGGGACTCACATCCCCGGGATGAGACGGTATCCTTGACAAACCCTGGCTCTCGTAATGGCCCGTACTGTGGCGTGTACACTGTGATTTTTCTCTTTCTTCCCTCTTCACTTCTTCCTTCCTCCCTCCTCCTTCCTTCTCCCTCCTCTTTCCTTCTCCCTTCTCCTTCCTTCACCCTCCTCCTTCCTTCTTCCCTCCTCCTTCCTTCTTCCTCCCTCCTCCTTCCTTTTCCTACCTTCCTCCCTCCTCCTTCCTTCTCCCCTCCTCCTTCCTTCTCCCCTCCTCGTTCCTTCTTCCTCCTCGTTCCTTCTTCCCTCCTCGTTCCTTCCTCCCTCCTCTTTCCTTCTTCCTCCTCCTTCCTTCTCCCCTCCTCCTTCCTTCTTCCTCCTCCTTCCTTCTTCCCTCCTCTTTCCTTCCTTCTTCCCTCCTCCCCCAGTGGGGTGGCTCCCTGGGCCAGGGAGGATGGCGCCCCGGGTCAGATATGATCAATAACTATCTAGACAGTTGCTCCTGTTTCGAACGCCACCTTACATGAGCAGCACCCCGTCACCCTCATCCTTGCCACCTCCCATCCCTAACCCCTTCCCTTCACCCATCGCCGCCCCGCCCCACCATCCAATCATCGACCCTCCGCGTTACCACATTTGCGACGCGTCTAATCACCTTTATTCCGGCCACTTCCCCATTCCTGTTCCAAACCATCACCCTATCCTTCCCTGATCGCTTCCATCCCAGTCCCGCCCCATCACCTCTCATCCCCGCCCCGGGACCCTAACATCGCCCTGTTCCCTGCCTGGTCCCACTGCCATCATACGTATCCAGCCCCAGGATCTCGAACCCCACCCCATACCGGCCCCATGACCGCCATCCCGCCCCGCCCCGTCATCACTCCCCCTATGGCTGCGCCGCCCCTCCCGGGTCACTGGTGAAGAGCCAGTAACAAGACCCCCCCCCCTCCCTAACCACATTCCTCTCTTTTCTCACTTGTTAGTGATGACACGAGGCCAACTCCGCTACAGCGTCCTTGGCTTAATCCTCGTCCTTACCAATGACTACTGTGCAATGACCTGTGTCCCTGTACGGCATGATTTAGCCGCGGTCTTTCTCCACCTACACGCGAATATATACGTCCTTGTGAGAGGGAAGTGGTGGCGACAGCGAACGAGGAAGGCGACACCTCTGGCTGGCGACCCAACCCGAGCACCCATACACCCGCCAGCACACACCAGCCGCAACCCGCGCTGACCCCACATCCGCCTTAGTCCGAACCCGACCCAAGGTCTGGAATCCCTTGGACCAAGAGGCCGGAGGATACGCCCGGGTGGGCGAGCCGTGAGGGAACTACACAAGGAGGAATTATCAGGAGGGACACTGGACGTGAAAAATGTCAGCGATCATAGTTATAACGTCGGACAGAGGCTGGGGGCCTGGTGACGCCATGAGCTCATAATCTACACAACCAGTCAGGACGATAACTTTATATTCACGGCAAGTGTGGATGACCACCACAAGGATGCCGGCGGGTAATGTGAAACGACGTGATTAAGAGTAGAGATGCGTTCCTCGAGGTCACACAGAGGCCACAGGTCAGCTGGCAGGGGAGAGAGGGAGTTCTGAGCGTCGTCAGAAAGCGTCGCTGGCCGTCAACATGCTCTCACCACCGAAGGATCCCGTTCTGCCTCGCTCTCCTTCATCGCATTTAATCACTACATGATTAGCCTTCCCCAGGCTCCGTCAGTCTCTGTGGCTAGTCCTGCTAATTAGGTAGGGTTGACGAAGCTTTGTTTAGCACAACTTAATATCGGATGCCTTATCGGTGTCATTAACCCCGAAGTCGGTTCACTGAGGTCAACAAATGAAGTTCGGCTGTTAACGGTCCAGAACATTTCCTCCGGCCGAGACCTACTGTTGTCGTGTATACGTGAATGTCACACCAGGTGATTCATTACTGGGTTGAGAATGTATGACGCACGATGCGAAACTCGGTAAGCTACGCTAATCTTACTGTAATGATAGCAGACAGCAGCAGCAGCAGCACCCCCTCACCACCTGACGGGGAAGTTAGAAAGGTTTCGTGTGGCTCACAGTCAAGCTTATTGCCAAAATGTTTCCCACCGTCCCGTGGAGGAGATGTGAGGACTTCTAAATGAACGAAAAATCCCCTCCAGCAGGGGTGGTTCCCTTGCAGCGTTACTACGAGTCAAACGGCAGTGATGGCGGTCGTAACGGATGTTACTACCAAGCCGTTACCATAGTAGACGTTACTGTGATCTAAAGGGCAGACAAGGCGAGCACTGCTACAGTCATGGCCACACGAGATCTCTCTAATCGAATGATGTTTTCCGATGTAAACATCGTTGCCTCAGTCTGCGCAGGCCTAGCTAGAGGCATTACAGCATCAGTGTTACTATCCATCGTATTCCTCTCAGCCGTAGCGCGAGGGTGTTCTACACTATCAGTTTCACTATTTGTTCCACCGCCTTCGTCCACCTCCTACCCACACCGGTAGGATCTTGTCCATGGTGGGTTTGAACGCTGGCGAGAGGAGGGAAAAAATTCCACAATTTAATGTTCCTTGAAGCCGCCATCGCCAGTGGTAATGATGCCTCGTTTTCTTGCCACTTTCTTCCTCATTCCCGTTTTCCTTCAATCGCTCCTCCATTCAAACTTTCTTCGTTTTTTTCCTTTTAATGGTCTTAAATCATATTCCATGTGATCAAGAATATCATCATGTCATAATTATCAAAACAATTTTATATTCACTTATATATCCACACTAAACACCAACACATACGCAAAATAAACGCCCTTAGAGCATTTACTATTACGATCATTATACCACACTGGCACCAGCGCGATACCACACCCTCACATAACCACTTCGATGACCTTCGTAATGTACCCACCACTACAGACAGGCAGAAGTCATGGTGGGCTGGTCGCATGTGTCACTACCCGAACTGTTTTGTGTTTAGTCCATGAACACCACACAACCTTCCTCGTCCACAACTGGTATACAACTCTGGCACCGTCGTGGTCTAGACCGTGACCTGATCCTTGGGAGAGGGGGGGGGGGGTAGGTCAAGCGCTAGGTCACCATTCGCAAGAGTCGTACCTTCGTGGTCATACGGAGGTTGTGAGGCTGTGCGAGTTCTCACTATTGCGTGATGTCGTTGTTACTACATACTTTCCTCCCGGTACAGGGATCATGAAGACCTACTGGCTCTATTCGTGCGACGGTCGGCAGTCCATCAAGGGCCAGGTCTCCATGCCACAAAGCATCACGCCCAACATGGCCTCGGACCAGCGCCGGGGCTCCAACTACTCGCCCATCACCTTCCAGGACGTGGCCCGCAGGTCGTTAACCAACACGCCCACTCCCAGCTTTACCCAACCCACGGCCACTATCCCTGGCCCGGGCATGCCAGCTGCACCACCGGACCCGCTCACGCCCGTGCATCCGCCTCCAGAGATCGTCAAAGCCCAGGAGAGACCAAGAGGCAAGCACCAGTTCTCATACCTTTATATCATTATCATCATAATCATTATCATTGTTATTTATATCACCATAATCATTATTATTTCATCATTAGCATTATTTCTATCATTATCATAATCATTATAATTCATGTAATTATCATCATAATCATTATCATTTCTGTCATTATCATCATAATCATTATTATTTACATTTTCATCATAATCAATAATATTTCTATCATTATCATCATAATCATTATCATTTCTACCATTATCATAATAATCATTATTACTTATCATTATCAATCTACATCATCATAATCATTATTATCTATATCATCATCATAATCATTATCATTTATATCACCATAATGATTATCATTTCTGTTATTATTACTACGACATCGTTGTAAGATGATGAATGTGTCTCATAAAGACAGCATGATAGATCAACAGCTAGTCAGGTAGATAAATAAGACAACAAATACATAATCAGACAAAACTACATTATCTTTTTTTGTGTATTTTAGAATGAGTATATTTGTTTACATGTGTGCTTGAGTGTATAGGTCTGTTCTGTTCTTCTTGTGTGTATGGGAAAAAGATAAGGCTACCTAAACGTCTCCAATATAGTCAGGAGGTGGCTGCGAAAGGTGCCAACCCAGTAGATCCAACATCAGGTAGTCCAGTCAACAGAGGGAAACCTAACGGGATAATAAATTAATTCCTAGCTACTTTACTGAGCCAGACCCCTAACTGTGAGGATCAGCCTGTTTCCTAACAACTTCTCTATCCTGCTCAATCACTTTCCCATCACTTCTACGTTTTCTCCTTATGGTCTAATATATCATTATCAATGATATATTATTATAATTATCAAAACATTTTCCTAACCCTCTCATTCACACCATACCCGACCAAAACACCCAATAACGCCCTTAGAGCATACATTACACATTAATTAAAAAGTGGGTGACAGTTTGTGATGATGTAAGGTCATTTAATATGTATGATGCACTGGTGAGTCTGAGACATGGCAGAAGCGTGATGGTCTTGTATAGGAAGGTAAGAGTGACTCGACTTTTTGATGTTAGTATGATAGCAATCCTCTCGTAAATGTATCAATCTGGACGTGGTTAGACGTGACTATCTGGAGGGGGGGGTAGTCAGGCGTCCTCGCGTGTACTGTTCATACGAGTTGTGAGGTGTGCGAGTTTCATTACGGCATCGATTGGGTTACTGACATGTGCTTTCAGAGCGGTAGACATGATGGACCTAGTGCTCTATTTGAGAATGTGTGTAGAATCTAATAAGGCAGGTTCGATTGCCAATAGACTGGCAAGGCATATATAGAGTTGTAGGATCGCTCTGCGGAAGGAGAAATATACTTGCCAAGTGTTAAACAGGTTACGAGGATGAGCGCAGGTCGTTAGCGTAAGAGCAGCGAACCATGGTTTCAGCAACATGGCCTATCCTGGCCGGGATGCATGCCCACTGGTGTTTAATTTGTTATGGGGTTGCTCGGGCTCAGAGATCAGATCCAAAGCAGGAGAAGTCAAGAGGCAAGCTCGGTTCATACTTAGACTTGATTGATGTCATTTGTTCGATTGTAACTATATTCCATTAATAATCATAATGTGATCTGAGTTTGTTCATATGTTGAAATATAATTAAGTAAATGTAATACAGCAATTATTAGGTACATAGGGTATATCAAGTCATATTTCAGTATATGAGTAATATACTGTGAGTATAAGTTTTTATATTCTGATGGCATTTCATCGATAACATTATCATACGAAGTTCATAGTGGGACGAAATTATTGACTTATAATAATTAAGTGAATAATCATTATATCTACATCAATCATAATATTCTTTTTAAGATAGTGATTCAATTTGTTGTTGTTCTAGGCATGTTGGTTGAAGATGATGACGAGGGTATAAGAGCATGATAGATCAACAGTATTGAGGACAATGTAGTGGAGAATATTGATATCAAGTACAAAAAGCATTAGATTTTTGTGGAAATTAAAGAATGAGTATATTATGAGCAGGTAGAGGTGTTTTGAAATGGTTTGTTCACTGTGGGAATGAGGAAGAAGAATTGACAGAAGTCGTCCATATAGTGCAGGGGAGGCTGGCGAAAGGGGCCAACCCAGTAGATCCAAAAGGTGGAGTCAAAAATTGGTGGAATCTATAGCTGATAGAGTAATTCGCGTACAGGAGGCCCAGACCCTAGAGTGATTGGTCAGCTTGATCCCAATAACTGAGGTCAGTACTTGATCAGCTGGAAGTCTGTAACCATGAAAGCAGTGAGTGTTTTGCGGTGTGGACGGTGTATGCAGTGTATGGGGGGGGGGTGGCACCTTCGTTACATGCTCTACCTCGCAACGCGGGAGACTGGCAGTTAAAAAAAATAAAAAAAAAAATATTATATATTATATATTATTTTAATATATAATAATATATTATATATATATATATATATATATATATATATATATATATATATATATATATAACTTAATATGTATATTTCAACCTTACATATGTGACACTATCGGGCTTCCACAACACTAATGTAATTCCAGTTTATTACCAATATCCTCCTCGGTTACCAGTCTATGCAGGATGACCCTTTGACCCTAGACTCATTGGTCGTATGATGCACGTGCCTCCTCTGACCTCCGAGGGAACGTGGGAGGAGATGAGCGCCACACAGAACGGAGCTGTCAAGTTTTATCTCTGCCTCTGTATGAGATGCTCAGTCATTTGTTTAACACTGTATTGACCATTTCCCAAAGAAAATTTTTTGCCATATATATATATATATATATATATATATATATATATATATATATATATATATATATATATATATATATACACAGTATATAGTGGGTCATTATCAGTGTCGAAAATCTGAATGCTACTCAGTTTCGCGAACCTAACATCAAAAGTGAATTTTTTAAATCAGGTTCATATTACCCACGTCTTTACTCAATCTCTGTAATTACCCCACATTTTTTCCACCCATACTCGAGGTCAAATAAGTTTTGGTAAACATAACAAAAAAAATTCAGACGCTAAGTCAAGTAAGTTTAGGTAAACTTGTATCAAAAATAATGCGCGAAGTCGAATAAGTGTTGAAAAACTAGTAATAGAAAAAATAATACGCGAGATCAAATAGGTTTTGATAAACTTGTCATCAGAGATCTAATGCTGGCGTTCAAGTGGGACTCAAGAGGAAGCAAGAGTGGGCTACACTTTCCTTCACTCCGTGTCTAGCTAGGCTGTCGATCTCCTATGGGGCTAGGGGTGACGAGCGCCGGAAACAGCGGAGCATTGGCGGACCGTTGTGTTCAGGGTCGTTTACCTTCTTAATCCTTGGCTTAGTTCTCCTCTTCTGTGGTATCTTTGCAGAGCCAGTGGTCCCTATACCAGTGCCGGTAGAGTAATAGCCACACGACAGGTAAGGGAAGCAAGGAGGTGGTGGTGCAGTCAAGCCTAGTCATAACAAATTACCCGCTACGATTTCTTGGTAACCAGCTTCATTGACACTTGCGATGAAGTCTAACATCGTATGGTGAACTCTCATGACAGTCTCCCAGAAGCAGACACAGTATATTTCATAAAACACATACGATGTTCCACTTTGTCAACGGTGAAGAGTAACAGCACAGGCCGTAAATTAGCATTTTTCAAATGAAATATCTTGGTGCCACCCACACCTTTCTCCCTCACTTATCCTCCTTGCCCTCACCGCAACCCATTGGCTTACTCAACATGGATCACTCACTGCCATTGTACTATACAGTGATTATGTCTCACTTTATTAACTGACTCGGTTGTTCTCATCCATCCTCTTCCATTCAAAAGTTTTCTCACTTAGCAATATATGGCAACTACGCATGTTAGTTGCCACCAGCTATTCATTCAGTTACAACTTCCTTATTTCACCCATATCACTCTATCGTCACTCCTCCTGTTCTCTCACCTCCCCATCCCAAGCCTGTGCCCCCATCATGCATGGGACTCTCTCCTCACCATGTACAAACAGCACCATAGTATAAGCGACCCGGCGTTTATATAAAGTCTCCACATTTCCCTGTACATAAATGTTCATAGCCCCACCACTCGTTTTGCAGCTATTCTCAATTTGAAATTCCTGTGCATTATGAGACAGTAACCTGAATCACACAGACATTATGCATCAGTCTGGTCGTCAGTTGAATATTAACCCCCACAGCATGATGACACTACTCATGAGCAAGCCGCACATCCTTAAGCACCATAGCCTTTACTATAAGCCTGGCCCATACGGGAAGTAAAAAGCCACATCCTAGCTAGGGTCGTACCATCGTGCTCAAAGGTCGTACCGTCATGCTCAAGGGTCACAACGCCGTGCTCCTAGGATTACCTAAATAGACATGTAACTCACTGGTAAACTACCTTAACTCAATCTGAAACTTACCATTAATATGAGGTAGAAATCTTTCCTCTTCCCTTACCTCTACTGTTTGCTGTTCCCAGCCGTGGTTATTGCTGGATCAGTTGTTCAGATACTGTTTGTTCTTTCAAGTTTCTGTTGGCACTGTTGCAGATTCGAAGTTTGTTGCTCCCAGTTATGGTACTGTTGGAGAGTCTATTACCGTGGCAGCGAACTGTAAATAAGCAGTTAAGTTTAACAATCAGATCAGGGATTAGACGCCCACACAAAGGGAGTGGAAGGTCATGTTTTGCTTTCCTGAGAGGATGAAGTGTACAGCTTCATTTACATGGTTTCTTGTCTTCATTGTTACCTACACACACACACACACACACACACACACACACACACACACACACGGAAGACAGCAACGAAGACAACACCAAAATTTAGAGATCCTAGTTACATGGAAAGGTCAGAGGCTTTAAATGTACCCACCTTGGAACAAAGAAGAGTGAAGGGTAACATGGTCACAACCTTAAAGTTAGTGCAAGAAATGAATGATCTACAAAGTGAACAGCTCTTCGAAAGATGTAGTGATACAGCAATTAAACAAAACTGAAATTTAAGTAGGAAACTTGCCAAAAAAAAAAAAGATATGATGAAATACTTTTATAGTACAAGAGATATGGATGGATGGAATACGATGACTAAGGACATGGTTAATGCTCACAAGTTGCGCGAAAGTAATGACTAAGATGGATCTCTACCCAACCTTGACAACTGTTTCCTTCAGTCTCTCTCTCTCTCTCTCTCTCTCTCTCTCTCCTTCCCCGACCTTGACATAATCGGCTAAGTCTCTCCTCCTTTCCCTACCCACCAATCGAAAGATGGTTAAAATCAGTAGTAACATCACCCTAAACATAGATCTAAATGTCGCTTCAATTCCAGAACATGTCAATTCATCCATACAATCGCCTAAACATTCCTAACATTACCATATCCTACACTCTATACCAAACGCCACTCACAATATTCACAAAAATCAGCTTAAAATTAATTCTGTTGTGAACAGCTATTACATACCTACCTCATATATTGTGGGTGGCCTTTCCACCACTTCATGAACCAGAGCGGAATCATAATTCTTCTGCCTTAAGCATCACCTTTTCCCAACCCACGCATATCTGTTCCCCATGATACTGCTGCCCGCTCCATGTAATAAATTCATTTTGGCCACTGCTCTCGTGAGAGATGTCTACACGTACCCCCCGCCAGCAAGGCTTGGACACGTGACACGCGCCTGGCTGCTGGTTCCCATAGCTCCTGTGTGGACACCAAGTACACGAGGACTGACTTTTATAAATGACCTTATCCCCTCGAACAGTGAAGCTGAGGAACTCTCTTCCCTCTTTTATCTTTCCATCTTCCTATAACCGTTCTACTTTTAAGATTCAGATCCACAAACAACTGAGGAACTCCATATTTCTTATTCTGTTCTGTCTTGCCCCATTCTCGCTCGAGATGGTAATGACTGTGGCATGTGTACCCTCCCTAAGCGGGTGTGTTCGTGTAATGACTGCCTCGCACCCGCAGGTCGCACCTACTCCAACGTGGGTTTTTCCACCTCGACGCTGCCGACGATGGAGAACTCCTCGCGACCTTTGCAGACGGAAGACACGGCCCGCCAGCGACACTATAACCAGGAGTTGATGGAGCGTGTCCGCAGCACCATCCACGAGAAGCCCTCCGCCAACCGTTACAAAAATTCAAACTCGTTCGCGAACCACAACTCGGGGCCGCAGCATGCGACGCAGCTGCCAGACGTCCTCATCGACAACCACTACGCCAAGGACCCCGACGCCCAACTCCAGATGAAGGTGGGCGCCGTCATGGCCTTGGACGGGAAAATAAACGCAATGTCCCTAGGTGAGAGGGTGGACAGGGGCACGTCTCCTATAGTGGCCCACACGCACACGGGTTACAACAGTAGGAGTAGAATACAAAGTCACACCTGCGTCCTCCTCTAACACCGATCGACGATATATTCTCCATTTATACACTTGTAGCTGATATGTCGTAAAGCACACCTGTATATATATATATATATATATATATATATATATATATATATATATATATATATATATATACGCGGCCACTTGAGGCAGGAGAATGTTTTAAGAGCAGCATCAAAAGGACCTGTTCACCGGCCCAGCGTGTTCAATGTCACTTGCGTCAGTCTTTGTATCACTTGTAGACCCAAGCTTGAAAATCTGCAGCTCAGCCATTAGGACAGGGCTTCGTGTGCTAGATGAGCTGTTTGTAATGCACGTGATTAGTCTTTACAGCATGTTAACTGCAAACAATAATAACAGTTGTAAGTAACGAATTAACAATACTGTTATTCTAGTAATGAAATATTGCTATTTTGGTTATTTACCATCAATGAGAGAGACTCATGTGACTGAGTTGTAAATACGTATATAACGTCTCATAAAATACCTCCATACTGTCTTAACTATATTGTATCTCAGAAAGCAAGTATATGATGTGTGTGTGTGTGTGTGTGTGTGTGTGTGTGTGTGTGTGTGTGTGTATCATCGCTGTAGAGGCAACAAGAAAAGTATTCACAGGCAGGCTTAGATATGCGCCAAATATACATGTACAAAGTTACAACTGATTTATTCAACAATATATGTATCTTATTTTAGGAAACTTATTTTAGGCATAAGCCATAACGAAATGTTCTATAGAAATGAAAAGACAACCTGTATCATTATTCCCCGTGAAGATCTTAAGTGTTGTAAGTATACAAAACTGTCTTTGTTGTAGCCGCCATGAATACATAAATGTGGCACCCGTGTTCATAATTTTAGTTCTTGTGACTGACGGTCATTTAATTTATTCTATATTGTGCTGTGAAGACTTAGGAGTAGCAGCACAGAGACCTGGTTGACCCAGGCCACTACTAGTTTTCTCTGCGGATGAATTCATATATGAAGTCTATGCATGATTTTTTTTTTTTTTTTTGCTTAATGTACGACTAATGTATATTTACAACATATATAGAATAAAAGAACCTTATTTATTTCATCTGTGTTTGGCGTAATTTGTGAGATGATAACATAAAGAATTCACTTAGGTATTAATTATAAGTCTTAACCATATAATCCTAATTTTGTAAGAATATCTGTAGGAATTAAGCATCACTAAATTTTTCCAAAGTCAGTTCAGATTTTCCCCCAAGACAGGCAATTTTCAATGTACCATGAGCATCTTTATGTTTCTGTGAATCTACGAAATCTCTTGATACAGGGAAAGACTATTCAACTTCTTAACAATTTTCTTATATAGTGTTAAAATACCGCATGATGCGGAAGAAGAGAGATCTGCCTGCCAAGTGTCTCTCACATTTTTCAAAAGAATCATTCGTAGTGGATGTAAACAAATATTAAGCACCACACTGTACATAAGAATTATATTCTTGTAGTTATACGTGTCTCTCATAGGTTAGGCTGCTGCTGTGTAGAACTGGTATTCTACTTCTGTGACATAAATCACACGTGCCTCATATAAGGCGGCGCACGCTGCTAACCCTGCTTAATATCCTAGCCTATCCTCGCTCCTTCTCCCTCTATCTGGGGCCAGTTAACTTTTCCCAATCCTTTTCCCTCTGTTGGGCACCTGTCAGCCTCTTCCTAGCTCACGTTTTTCGCCCCTGATTTCTTACCGAATACTCTATTGAGCTAAAACCTTGCACTTCAATCTGTTAAGCCATGCCAATGAATACAGCCTCGCTTAACCCTTGTTTAACTTGCCACCACCGTCCTACGCCCTAAGAACCCAAAGCAGCATTTTTCTTTTCTCTCACTGTTCCACGCTATCCTCTTTCAGTCCCTCCAGAGTCCAACTAGCCAAATCTTCTCGCTCTGCTATAGCCTCAATGATTTAATGCGTTCTGCATTGTTCATTACCTAATGCGCCGAGAAGCGATCCGCGTGTGGATGATTTCTGCAGGAAGGGGATGTATAATTGTTTCCATGAACTTATATTTTTCACTCAATTTGTGTTTGTGAAAAAACAAAAAACTAATGCAGCAAGAAAGGATTGCAATTTCGCTCCTGGAATTGGTGTAATATCCTCTTTAACCGGATTCCCTGACACCAGTTTTCTTTGATGTACAGCATAGATATGTTCTAAAGACATTTACATACGCTTCATTACCTCATTTGGAAGTTGTGCAGACGGCTCGCAACCGATTACCTTTGTAAATAGCTGATAGCACGCCCCTGCTTGATGCTCCTCTCGAGTATCTTGGTTGTGGTGCAGCAACTCTTCTCTCAAGCTAGTTTTGATATCTATTCCTTCATTCATATATCACGTAATTATATGTATATCAAATTCAGCACAATTACGACTGGGAAGCTGACATACTGTGGCCCGTTTGGTTTATATAAGGATCAGGAGAAATCAGTGCCTGGTAACCGAAAAGAATATGACTAAATGACCAAGAGACGATAGATTTCCCTTTGACTGGGACGTAACAGTCCATCCTAACCTCATTCGTTTACGAACATGGGCGCGTTGCTCTATCATAGATCCAAATGGCATTTGATCATAGAAATTCATTCGTGTCACTCACACACCTGACACCTTTTGCATTATGCTTTCATGAAGAAAAAAAATCCTTTCTGAAAGAATATATGTACACGTCAGAAAAAAGGAAATATTAAGCTATGGTCATTGAATTGTTTGAAGGTAATTTGTCCACGAGTTATAAACATGGTTTCGGTCAACCAGAAAGAGGTTTCTTTCAGGTGTTAACAAATACATCGACACGGGAATATTGCGTGTCCCAAGACCTTCTTTTAGGTCTGAGTTGGACCTAACTCAGTACCGCCCTCAAGGATCGCTGCGGTGAACAATGGGAAAAGAACTCCGAATAATGTCAATGTATGCACAAACTATGCGGGAACAGCAACTACGACACCCAAGTTAACCTGAATGTTGTTAACTCTGAGCACATCTGTGCTTCCTGGGCCAGTGTTCTGCCTTGAGAACTGAGCGGGTCACTGTTGCCAGAAAGTCGTGTCGCTTACGGTGGACCCGCGTGGTGTAGGTTTAACCCTCCCAGAGCGATGTAGGGTTTCCTTCAAGCCTCTGAAGCCTACTACCTCTAGCACTCTTCATCTATAAAACCATAAGTAAAATTCATAGTTTTTACAAGTTTAACAAAAGCGTGTAGCACACCTAGATTTAATCCTTGTATATCGTCTTGTGAGAAGTTATGAGTAGGCATAATCTTATTCTGTATACTTAAATATGTATAAATTTCCCAGTTTGCTTTGATGTTGGATTCAACGGCAGATGAAACCGAACAAATGCCAATCCTCTTTTCATCTTTTTGATAATGCTTTGATCTTTAGAGATAAAAGAGAACAAAGTACAATAACACTATAAACCAACGAATATTTTCTCAAATTTTATCCTTGGCCTATTTTCATTATAAACTTATTCATTCTAGAAATGTGATAAGATTATCCTAGACTGTATAAATGAGCCATATATGTATATATATATATATATATATATATATATATATATATATATATATATATATATATATATTCAGCAGTGCAATACACAAGGCCCCACTGTACCAAAGCTGATGTGATAGATGGTAGCTGAATAAATATTACCTCTAATTGTACCTATTATTACCTTTCCTAGTGAATCAAGAGAGAAAACATAACTCATTTATGGTAGGTTACGTTACTTTTTGGCTGAAGTTAGCAAGCGAAACACGCAGTCCATGAATTATCGTTAACACACCTAACTAACACTTTAATGAAATGGCTAATTTTGGTCGAGCTAAGTAAGATTTATTCTTGAAAGTTACAGTATTGTATATTGTAACGCTATCACTATACACACACACACACACACACACACACACACATATATATATATATATATATATATATATATATATATATATATATATATATATATATATATATATATATATATATATATGCTGGTGTATTATTCGGATAGAATTGCAACTAGATGTTTAATATTTCCATACTTCCTACAGGAGGTGAAATTAACTTCCATATGAAAAAATAAAAGACTGTCTCCCGATATCCCCACTTGCGGTAGGTACTGTTCCAATAACGAAAGTAACACCATTTTTCTCTCAACGATTTCTTTCGCCGTTCACATAAATCAGAGACTATGCTGGGTACATCTATCCTATAACGTGTTTCATATAGCTAGGCTAACTAGCATGAACTACCTGCTGCTTTATATGGTTATGATTCCAATGGCTTTGCCTTTTCCATCCTGAATGATAGCTGAAAATCACACGTCTGGTCTGAGAAATCTTCCACGTTCGGGATTCGGTGAGCTTTGGTATCAACGTGGCAAGAGCCAGATGGACAAAGGCATAAAAAAAATTATTGCAGACATGTAACGTTTCTTCTAAAGTAGAAACAATCTACTCTGGAGGCACGTCACTTTCTAAACTGGAAGGTTTTGTTCCTAGCACCTAAAGGCTTCCAGATACGCATTCATAAATACTTTCACGAGGGAAATAATAGCATTCTACGAGGGGTTAATATACAATGTAACGCCGAGAGGGGCCCACACTCTACATATTATTCATAATTAATCTAAAGGTATTTAGGGCAACCCAGATCACCCTCAAGGACGAAATGTGACTTTAGTGCTGGGCGAGGATCAGGAAGCTGTTTGCAAACGAAACCTAAATGAATTTTTGAATATCTAATTTATTTACCAGTTTGATGACTAGGACCGTTACCACAAATTAGTGTGTGTCTCTGTGTTTATTTGCGTATGTATGTGTGTCAATATCTACATATTGTGTACATGTTCAAAAAATTCGTCAACGTTTCCCTTACAGTGAAACAGCTCTTACTTTTCAAGAAAGCGTTGGTCAGATTTTCTTGCTATTAGTTTCAATGATCCATAAAGCACTACAATCAACATTTTGATGATCAGGAAAGGTCATTTGGGACATAAATCTATAGCTACAAATCGAAATGTCTTGAACACGTTGTTCAGTTATTCAAGACAATCATACGATCATACACGTTTTCAATGCACATTGGTCCTTCGAGAAGGAAATCACTAAATGAAATACTTCTAACACGAGCCCAGTATGACTTACCTGCGATCTCCTCACCCAATATCACTAGTTTCTACCCTAAAAGGGCACATGGATTAACTCTGTTACTTATATTTCATGAATGGAAATGCATGGTTAGAAAGACTGACTAAAATTAATGTTTTAGCGAAGAAAATATTCCACATAGTAAATACTGTAGTTCCTATCCAAAAGCCATGGCTATCATAGAAAATGGACACGAGTTAGTAAAAAGCGGGGTTTTGATAACGTAGGTTTTATTATCCCTCGTCCAGATATTTTGGCTCTAGAGTTTACTGCCAGCTCCCCCAGATTAAACTCGTTTTGGCCCCGTTCACTTTATGACTAGGCTTGGCCAGAGCGAAAAGTCGATTTGGCTCCCTACAGCTTAAAGTCACGAAAAATACGTCATCAAACCGTAAGTGAACACATCTGATATCTATCTTCTAAGCGCTTGTTCTGTGTGACACTGTGTAGTCTATTTCCTCAATGTCTGAGACAATTACAGAATAAAGAACACTTAATGCATTATAGATATTGCAATGGCTGGACTTGTTTACATGAACTGAATTCAAATCCTTTCATAGAACTCTATTCATAGTTTATATATATATATATATATATATGTATATATATATATATATATATATATATATATATATATATATATATATATATATATATATATATACTATTTGCCATTTCCCGCGATAGCGTTAAGAACAGAGGACTGGGCCTTTGAGGGAATATCCTCACCTGGCCCCCTTCTCTGTTCCTTCTTTTAGAAAAAAAAAAAAAAATATATATATATATATATATATATATATATATATATATATACATATATATATATATATATATATATATATATATATATTATATATATACACACACAGAACAAAGTGCAGAGAAACGCGCACCTTCATAGAACATACAAACCTCCAGCAGCCAGGATCGAATCCGGGACCCCATTCCAACAGGCGGGAATGCTACAGCTAGGTTATCTACGCCGGATATCTACGCACATAGTAAAACCATCATAAAAACACGAATAAAAGAAATCTGGACATGGCAGTCAAGAGGCTGTAATAACAATTAGGACGCTAGTGAGTTGAAAGTTACTATACTGGAGATACCAGTTACGACACGAGTTAAAACAGTAGGGTAACAATTAGGATACTGGGGTAACAGTCAATACAGTAGGGTAACTGATTAGACGCTGGGATAACAGTTAAGACACCCAAGGAACGGTTAAGGATTATGGTTGACACGAGGAACGGTTAAGACATTGGGTAACAGTTTAGACGCTCGGGTAACAATACAATAGAGTAACAGTTTAGACGCTAATGTAAAAGTCAAGACAGTAGAGTTACAGTTTAGATGCTAAGGTAAAAGTTAAAAAAGTGGGTTAAGCTTAGACGTTAAGGTAACAATGAAGACAGTAAACAAGTTAAGAAGACTGGGTCATATAGACTCTAGGGTTACATTTACGGCAGTAGGATAACAGTTAAGACGATGGTGTAATAAAGCTAAAATAAGTAAAAACATTAGGATAAGTTATAATGTTAAGGTAACAATTAAGACTGGGCTACGTGCGCTTGGGTATGTTAAGACCTTATGCTACGAACAGCAAGTTAGCAGCCACAAAGATAACTTAAGCACAAGGAAAAATTATAATTAATACTCATTTTCTAACCAAGCTGACCGAATATATCTACTAGGTACCTACACGAACACTCTCGTGAACAAGAAAGCATAGACTCCTACAAGAAAATCAAAACACTTGTCAAAGGTGTTATTCACACACACACACTAGGTGTATATATGAAACCTATTTACTATTACAGCCTCACCAGGGGCAGCTGGATGGGGTATATGTACCCCTGGCGTGACGCCATATCATAGTCGACGCTCCAAAACAACAATCAACTAAACAGAAAATGGCGATCGTGTAGCACCCTCCAGAGCGTCCAAGTTCCCGAGCTACGAGTGCAATACCATGTCTTCCATGATATTCTGAACTAATTACTAAAGTCGGATACTCTCCAAGGAAAGCAGCAATTGCGCCCCATGGCAATAATAATTGTGAATAATGAGCGATTCTTAGGTGTAGTGTTATATTTGAGAAAGGAATAAAAGTAACTGGATGATCTGGATGATAAAAGCTCACACATTGATTTGAAATTTGGCGTCACTGGTGAGGATTATGAAGATAAGTGAAAAACCTGGGGTTAATTAATGTGAAGGTAGACAAATTACCTGTAAATTATCAGCAGAATTTACGAAAATCTCACCAAGCCTTCACGAGCAGCCGTTATTTCCGTTACCCCGTCAGTCAGAAATGTTTAGGGTTCTGTGAATATAACCGGATTTCCTTGCACACTTAACTATGCAACGTAACGCAGCAGACTAGAAACATTGAAAATTTCCTTAGTCTTCATTTGCCTCACTACTATGTCATATCTAATATCGTTATAAGTAAAGCAGCGCCTTACTTCACCAACTATTAGTTTTCCCCAGTTCTCAAAACTACACGCATTGTCGTAATACAGTAACCCTCAGCATCACAAGCTATTGACATCGCGTGTTTGCGTAGTTAAAGCATGACTTTCCTTTTAAGAACATTTCTAGTTTGAGAAATGATTAGTTAAATCTATTTCAATGGAGTTTTTTCTCTCTCTTAACAGTTACTTTTGTGGTTTGTTGAGTCCAGACGTTGATGTTGACAAACTGGTAGCGCCTCTAGCGGAGGATTTCGACACGGCGCCAAGCAGAAAGATCCACGTTGCTGAAATGACACGATTTAAACAGAACCAGTTGTGTTTTTATAAAAGTGCCGGATGAGTGGTTACTACATAATGAAGAGATGATGAGTTCTTAGAGAATCAACTGGAGAAGATTGTAGAATGAAGTGAAATAAGCCAGCCCGGATCTCAAGGTAAAGTATAAAGAGACTTCCAAAGTTTTTCATGTATCAGGAAAGCAAACACTGAAATTATAAGGACGTAGATAAAGTATTTATCGGTGTCTCAAAAGTGTTTTCCCAGGATGCATAAGAGTTTATCAAAATCCTCTTCACGGCCTACTCGCCATGCATTCGGTCATCAGTCCCGGTACACAGCCATTCTAGAACATTCGCGTTCACTCTTCTGGACTAGAATATATCTAGACTCGCACATATCGTATACAGTAATTCAAACTTGGACGTTGTATAAAACTTTTCACACAAACGTTATTACAATCATTACAAGAACGGATTGGCATCCATATGGCTTTCATCGCTTCCATTAACAAGAACTGTACAATAGTCAAACAGACTTCACACACACACAAAAAAAATCCTGTAAAACGCTGACATATGTTGACTTACATGTAAAGATACAAGAAAGAATAGGAATAGAAAATACAGAGATCATTTAAACGACTTCCGGAATAGATGAATTCTACAACCCTCCATGTTAACCAGAACTAATCTTTCTCTGCAAATGAAAAAATATTTATGATATGCATCCGGCTCTGACTATAGCTTAACTTATTGTTCATGACAGTTGGCACGGGAGGTTGCAATGTTAATATATTATAGATTTTTGTATTATAGTAGATGTGATTATTGATAATTATTAATTGTGTTACAGGGAGAGATTTACCCTTGTGTTGCGCTGTCTCTTGACCTTGGATATATGTATCACTTTACTTCTTTGTGTACATATTTATTTTTAAGATTATTATACTTTGTCGCTGTCTCCCGCGTTAGCGAGGTAGCGCAAGGAAACAGACGAAAGAATGGCGCTACCCACCCACATACACATGTTAAAAGACGGGGCAACATGAGTTTAAAACTCTCCCCATAATATACAAACATTATTTGCATATCATGACCACACTCCCCAGCCTAAGCCTGGTTCCCATTTACCGACCAGCCACAAGAAGAGGATGAACACCTTGGATGGATGTTGGCCCACCCCTGGGCAGACCTTTGCAGACCTGTGGTTAGTAACACTAATCGCTACACCAAGGAGGCTTTCTTGTGACATTACTGACGGGTCTTGGCATGAGGGGTACATCAGTACCAGCCCGACACGGCATAACGGACGACTGTGACGATAATGGAGGGAGGGGTTAGTGGCGCGGGTGTGCGAGAGAAGCGGTGACCTTAAATAACGTCATTATCAGTTTAACAATCTATTTGTGATAAAGATAACACATATAATGACTCTGTTACCACACTCGTCATGAACTTCATGAATATCACACGTGACAATAATGATAATTTTCACACATAACCCAAATAGATATAGAAATAGATATGATGATTATCTATCCATGTATCTATCATCATAACTCCATTCCCCATTTGCTGGGTTGGATCAGGTACATACATGTTCCCCCGATGCCAGGTACACCCACCTTCAATCTATGCTCGGTGTTTGTTTTGAAACCTGGTCTTCCACACTTACAAAGGTACTTCATACTTTATTCACTTTACGCATCTGGTTGGTTCGTCGAGTGAGACCAGCGACATCACTGGTACCATAATAATCCTAAATTAATGATCATAACTTGGGAATAGTCTTGCAAACTGTTTGTCACGTGTCTCAGTCATGTATGTTGTGCTGTGTCACTCTCTTATATTGACTATGAGTTATAATTACGATGTGTTGAGGTGAAACAGGTTGTAGGTTCCCAAATCGAGTGCAATACTGGTCTCTCATGTCAGGCAGAGTCCCTCCCATATCCCTCCGGGTCACCCCAAGTTCCTTATGGTCCCTGAGCCCCTCAGGCCCTATTGAACCCTCCTTATGACAACTTTCCACCATGTTTCTGTGTAAGGTAAAGATAACTGTTTTATCGTAGCGTTGACTGGCCATGGCCTGGGCAGGAGTGGGGTCAGCTTGTATGTGAAGGAGTATGACCCCCCCCCCCCCTCCCAAGGCGTCTCTAGGTCAGGAGAGTTCCGCACGGAGTCACCGTGGTGATAAATGAAGAGTTGGGTCATCCTGATGTGTCGCTACTGAACTCCTATCACTTCTGATATATCATTTCCAGGATCATGGTTTTCTGAGTCTTTAAGTTGGTCGAAGCCCAGTTCTTCATCTAATCCTTATCGCAAGGGGAGAGAGAGAGAGAGAGTGTGTGTGTGTGTTTAGTTTAGCTCCTGATAACCGGTGTATCTTAGTGTTTGGAAGAATTGGTCTAGTTCTTACAATTTCCAGTTGTATGATAGGCTAAACGAACGCCGGTTGAAGGCCCCACCATAAGACCAGATAACCACATGTGATACTCTCCATATTGTGCATTTGGCCAGGAGAGGTGGATGCGATACCAGTACTGTTTATCCACCATGTGGGCTGACGAGAGCAACCCCCCCCCCCCCCCCACCAAGACTCTTTTCCCTTGCACCGTGGGAAAGCTCAGAAGCCGCCATTACTACGGAGAGACAGTGTGGGGAGAGGCAAGCCTTCTGCAGGAGCAAGACGACAGTATGATCAAGTATGTGGTGAGGCCAGCCTTCTGCAGGAGGGAGACAGTGGTCAGTGTGTAGTGAGGTTAGTCTTCTGCAGGAGGTAGACGACAGTGGTCAGTGTGTGGTGAGGTTAGTCTTCTGCAGGAGGGAGACGAAGTTCTTGGTGACGACGGCCCGAGGTACTGCCCAGTCCTCGTGGTCCACGAAGTCCGTCATGATAACGTTGGCTCCTGGAGGCCCGGCGGGCAGCCCCTCCACCCACCCTGGCAACACCCTGTTGGTAGGGGCCGCCAGGCTCCTCTCCAGCTTCCCGCAGAGGTTCTTCGCCAGGTAGTTCCCCGACGGCGTCAGCACGCACCTGCAGCAGGGAGAACGGAAGTAAGTACACACACGACAGGTTATGCCTTCACGCAGGTGTGAAGACGTGATGACATCCGCGGTAGAGCCCACGAAAGAATAGCCGTCACAACCATAAGAGGAAAACAACAAGGAAAGATCAGGTCGTCCTTCCTCGTTGTACCAACACTTAGTTGGCTGGAGCTTTCCCCATTCCTCGGGGAACACCTCGATAGACTTGGCCTTGTAACTTACACCGTTGTGATTACCGTGCACTGTCTGATGGATTTACCATGTGGCGCCTCATGTATAGACCGTTGTGGTATCTGTTGTACTTTATGAGTGCCTGATGTACTTACCGTTGTGGTATCTTGTACTTTGTGATTGCCTGATGTACTTACCGTGTGGTATCTGTTGTACTTTGTGATTGCCTGATGTACTTACCGTTGTGGTATCTGTTGTACTTTATGATTGCCTGATGTACTTACCGTTGTGGTATCTGTTGTACTTTATGATTGCCTGATGTACTTACCGTTGTGGTATCTGTTGTACTTTATGATTGCCTGATGTACTTACCGTTGTGGTATCTGTTGTACTTTATGATTGCCTGATGTACTTACCGTTGTGGTATCTGTTGTACTTTGTGATTGCCTGATGTACTTACCGTGTGGTATCTGTTGTACTTTGTGATTGCTTGATGTACTTACCGTGTGGTATCTGTTGTACTTTGTGATGCCTGTTGTATTTACCGTGTGGTGCGTGATGTACTTACCGTTTCGTCAGCAGTGTACTTACTATATCTTCCCCGCATATGTGATCCTTGGTAGACAGACTTGATATGATACCTCTCATGTACTCCCACATAAGAGTTCTCATACATTACTCTAAAACACTGATTCTAGCCTGACGGAGGTCGTGGGCTCCCTGGCAGTACTCACTGGGTGACAAAGAAGGTTTTGGGGTCCCGGATGTCGAGTCTGTCACTGAGGAAGTCGAGCATCTGGGGTACGGAGGTGGCGTCTGGCCACGGGTTAGGGAGGGAGTCGCCCGACCACAGCCACGACACCGCCCGCATCGTCTCCGTGTGGCGGTAGAACACCAGCACCTGGGGTTAGGGAGGAGGGGTTCAGACACCAGCACCTGGGGTTAGGGAGGAGGGGTTCAGACACCAGCACCTGGGGTTAGGGAGGAGGGGTTCAGACACCAGCACCTGGGGTTAGGGAGGAGGGGTTCAGACACCAGCACCTGGGGTTAGGGAGGAGGGGTTCAGACACCAGCACCTGGGGTTAGGGAGGAGGGGTTCAGACACCAGCACCTGGGGTTAGGGAGGAGGGGTTCAGACACCAGCACCTGGGGTTAGGGAGGAGGGGTTCAGACACCAGCACATGGGGTTAGGGAGGAGGGGTTCAGACACCAGCACCTGGGGTTAGGGAGAAGGGGTTCAGACACCAGCACCTGGGGTTAGGGAGGAGGGGTTCAGACACCAGCACCTGGGGTTAGGGAGGAGGGGTTCAGACACCAGCACCTGGGGTTAGGGAGGAGGGGTTCAGACACCAGCACCTGGGGTTAGGGAGGAGGGGTTCAGACACCAGCACCTGGGGTTAGGGAGGAGGGGTTCAGACACCAGCAAACAAGGGGACGGGCAGTTTATGTCTTTTTATGGTCATTCAATAAGAATGATGCTTAACCTAAATGTTTTGATGGGGGTCGGCGGCTCTGTAGAGAGGGGAAAGTTGGCAATTGTATTGAGGTCAAGTGTGATCTGCAGACATTAGCACTTCAATAGGCTTCTCTCTCTCTCTCTCTCTCTCTCTCTCTCTCTCTCTCTCTCTCTCTCTCTCTCTCTCTCTCTCTCCCTGGCGACCCACCTGGTAGTTGCATCGGGCGAGGTAGGCTAGGGAGAGGTGACGCAGCTGGTGGAAGAATGGGCAGATGGCGTTGGAGAAGGTGGTCCTGAGGAGGCCCACCAGGGCGGTGTGGTCGGCTGGGCTCAGGCCATGAAAGTGCTGGAAGTCCAGCAGGACCACCTCGCCCGGGTGCTTGGACAGGAAGTGGCCCACCTGTGGCCACACACGGATCACGTTAAGTCTCGATAGAACAGGTGACGTGTCTCAAGTTACAGTCACATATGTATACAGTTAAACACACACACACACACACACACACCTATATATATATATATATATATATATATATATATATATATATATATATATATATATATATATATACACACACCTACCCAAGCCATGTGTTTATTGATTGACCATGTCCATGGATGGATGCACAGCTTGGTTGACTGTGGGCTGACTGACTGAGCAGAGGCCTGAGGGCCAGGCCATACCGTGTGTGAACAGTCAGCATCACTAACCGCTACACTACAGAAGAACTTAGATTATATTTTGGTACATGTGTCTATATATATATATATATATATATATATATATATATATATATATATATATATATATATATATATATATATATATTTCTTACAACGCATGTATACTTAGTCCAGAGATATTAGGCGTCATGAATTTTTACCAATACCGGGTCGGACGCACGCGGGGGAAAACATTGATTAGATACACGTCTCTCCGCCGGTGGGGGGGGGGGGGGGGTAGTGAACCGTGATTGGCGCGCACCGTAGATTTGTGTGTTCAACTTTGCGTCAGCAGAGTAGATACAGCCTCGCCGAAGGTCACGCTTCACAAGCAGGCAGAGTCTGCTAACATTATATATATATATATATATATATATATATATATATATATATATACACATTCATTCTTCTTTCATACTATTCGCCATTTCCCGCGTTAGCAAGGTAGCGTTAAGAACAGAGGACTGGGCCTCTGAGGGAATATCCTCACCTGGCCTCGTTCTCTGTTCCTTCTTTTGGAAATTTCTTGGTGAAGATGTACCAGAATACAAGATGAAGTAGTACATAGTACAAAGTAACAGTATTTCATACAACAGAAACGTTTCATGATTTTTGTAAGGTAGAAACACTGTAAGATGGGAAATCTTTATTCCCAATTATTCTTCCCATCTTCAGTCATGAAAAATTTCTTGTTAAAGATAACCATAATTCGTTTTTTTATTTTCTATTTTGTAGCGGATGAAACACAACAAAAGATGGATTCAGGATGATTTAAGACCATATGAAGAGAGACTTGGAGGATCCAGTAGTATATAGTTCATACCTGGGATGGTTTAAGACCAACTGAACTTGGTGTATAGGAGGCGTACCTCGGAGAGCAGCGGTTGCAGGTCACCCCCGTACAGGCCGTGCACGAAGTAGAACCTAGACCCACGTACAGCCACACGGATGTCGAAGTACCTGTAGACAGAGGGTAGAGCAGGTGACTGGGGGTTACTGGAGTAGTGGGAACAAATTCGTCACCCCAGGGTCGTCAGGGACAGGTCGTCACCCCAGGGTCGTCAGGGACAGGTCGTCACCCCAGGGTCGTCAGGGACAGGTCGTCACCCCAGGGTCGTCGGGGGGACAGGTCGTCACCCCATGGTCGTCGGGGGAACAGGTCGTCACTCCAGGGTCGTCAGGGACAGGTCGTCACCCCAGGGTCGTCGGGGGAACAGGTCGTCACCCCAGGGTCGTCAGGGACAGGTCGTCACCCCAGGGTCGTCAGGGACAGGTCGTCACCCCAGGGTCGTCAGGGACAGGTCGTCACCCCAGGGTCGTCAGGGACAGGTCGTCACCCCAGGGTCGTCAGGGACAGGTCGTCACCCCAGGGTCGTCAGGGACAGGTCGTCACCCCAGGGTCGTCGGGGGAACAGGTCGTCACTCCAGGGTCGTCAGGGACAGGTCGTCACCCCAGGGTCGTCGGGGGAACAGGTCGTCACTCCAGGGTCGTCGGGGACACAAGTCGTCACCCCAGGGTCGTGGGGGGACAGGTCGTCACCCCAGGGTCGTCGGGGACACAAGTCGTCACCCCAGGGTCGTCGGGGGGACAGGTCGTCACCCCAGGGTCGTCGGGGACACAAGTCGTCACCCCAGGGTCGTCGGGGGGACAGGTCGTTACTCCAGGGTCGTCGGGGGGACAGGTCGTCACTCCAGGGTCGTCAGGGACACAAGTCGTCACCCCAGGGTCGCGTGGGACATGTCGTCACCCCAGGGTCGTGTGGGAAATGTAATAACCAAGATGAAGAACATGAAGATTGTTGCTATGGGCAGAGCGAGCCTCAGGCTGGGTGAGGACCACAGCAGCAGATCCAACCAACATTAAGGAGCGTCACTTGGCCCTCCGCGTGACTCGCTCTTAACACCTGAAATCTAGTAGATACTTGAAAGTTTTCTCCTCGGGTGAGAATGGGCGGTTTGACAGCATCGGGATTGTTACTAGCTTAAAACTTTACGAGGGAGTTGTTGCAGTAGTTTGCTCGTTCAGTCTGCCACCTCGTAGACCTTAAGGCTGTTATAATGTGTTGGGGGGAGAGAGAGAGACATGCGGGCTAGGTGTGAGTGTACACATTAGGACAGTAGGAACACCTCTGACAGTCATATGACACCCCCGCCCTCACTCCCCTGCTGTGGGGGGGTGTAGACCCAGTGGTCACCTGATGCCGTGTCTGAGCTGGTCGGTGGCGCAGGCCCTCTGGGTGACGGACCAGCGGAGGATAGCGCGGCGGGCCAGGCACGGGCAGCAGGCGGCCAGGCGGGACACGAACCCTGGTGCGTCAGGACCCACCTCCTCCCCAGCCACCAGGCTGTAACTGAAGGAGTCATGCGAGCCTGCAGGAGGTAGAGGGACAAAGAGAAGGTCAAGTCATGAACACACTTAGGACGCTGATCCTGCAGCCATGCATGACCTCATACAAGCCATGACCACATGAATGAACCAATAACAACAAACATATTAGGAAGGTAATCATAAGGACACACACGTCATGGTCTGTACAACATTCACTGTCTGTACAACGCTCACTGTCTGTACAACACGTCGTGGTCTGTACAACACTCATGGTCTGTACAACACTGTTTGTACAACACGTCATGGTCTGTACAACACTCATGGTCTGTACAACATTCATGGTCTGTACAACACTCATGGTCAGTACAACTCTCATGGTTTGTACAACTGTACAACTCATGGTCTGTACAACACTCTGTACAACTTTCATGGTCTGTACAACACTCACTGTTTGTACAACACTCTGTCTGTACAACACTCATAGTCTGTACAACACTCATGGTCTGTACAGCATTATTACCAATATTGTTCACGGTAACCACTTGCTCAGGGGCGTGGCCTGACCCCGCCTGTGTGTGTTACGCCTCGAGTATTGTCACGTCGGAGAACTTCTCGTTACCAAAGAGCACACCCTTTCCCTGCTACTGGTTGTAGAGCATCCTTGAAGCTGCAGGGACCTCTGGGAAAGAAGTAAGTCCTCGGGTTTTGTGATAAGAGAACTTACTGAGGGTCATTACTGATTATGTGAACGTATTGTCAGATAATTAGAAGCAGTAACCTCCACACACACACACACACACACTAGGGATGTATGTATGTATATCTGTACGACCGGACGGGTCTTGTAACCTGATGCAACCCACAATTACCCTGGGACGTGAGGCTCATTACCCAGACACGCACGACTCGTAAACCAGGGCCACCACCAGCTGTGGAGACCAGCAGGGTCGTATCGTCGTTGTCATGGGACGGAGCGTCGTGCTCATGGGTCGTGCACTCGTGATCAAGGGTTGTTAACCTCGTGCTCAGAGACAGACTACAACCTGACCTCATTAGGCTGACCTGTACATCATGTCTCAAGCCAGTGAGCAATGAGTGGTGCTCACACGACCATTGACGGTTCTGAATTGGCCTGTTGAGCAGGCAGTGCTGCCTCCCTCACCCGCTACGCTATGCCCATTGTTCGAATGGCCGCCAGAACAGAGAGGTTGCTGCCGGAAAGGTTGAGGCAGTTCTCGTACGGCCCTTGTTGAAGTCCAGTAGTTGCCAGCACCTACCATCCCCTCCCTATTCTCTCTCTCTCTCTCTCTCTCTCTCTCTCTCTCTCTCTCTCTCTCTCTCTCTCTCTCTCTCTCTCTGGCTGAGATGGCACGTGTAGCTAATTACCCTAATCAAGGTCGTCTCATTAACGGTCTGTGTGGCCGAAGCCAAGTACCCAGTTCATCGACCAGCCGCAAGGGTAGGAAGAACAGCTAGATTCACTGTGGACCCACTGCTACGGCCAGGATTCGAGCCCCATTAGGGTTCGACCCCGTGCGTCCAGGTGAACGCTTCACGGCCGGGAACGCCAACCGCCACACCACGGACGTGACTAAAAACAGTCCATGAATAATCCAACCTGTCGAGACAGTCTGTAATCAGTCTACCCTAAACTGGTACTTCCATTAACTGGTCCCGGTGGAATGGGCCAGTGATTAGACACGCCATGTCAACAGAGTCGCATTAGTGAAATGTACTGTGAGAGTTCTGACAGAAGTGCTAGTACCACTTTTATAGAGCAGCGACGGTGCGCAGGGTTAAACGCACACTCACACTCACTCTCTGACCCCCAGGGCTGCTTCTGCAGCGCTCAGGAAGCCTGCCACGTTCGCTGGACGGGACCATACGTCAGGGAATCTGGTGATGGGTGTGTACCTGTGTTTAATGAGTGCAGGGCAAAGTGGGCAGAAAGTGTTCAGTGTCTTTGCCATAAAAATGGCATCTTGGGGTTGGCGCTGTGAGATATTCTGTCTGAAGGAAGGAGTACAAAACAACTTTGGAGAACAGTTCGAAAGATTATGTGCACGGGGGTGGCGCCAGCCAGCAGACAAGTCAATTCGCGTGTCGGTCGATAAATTACAGATAACTGATTGATGTTCTGTTGATGAGACAAGAGCTGGTCGTCCACGACCCTCCGAGATAATGTCAAGATCATAAGACACGTCTTAGGAGAATAGTGCTGAGAACATGAACTGGCGCCCCTACATGTACTTTACCTGGTTGGTTGGGCTTGAGGGCCATTGACCTGCCGGGGTCATTCACGCTAGCACGATGGCATGACCCTTGAGCAGGAGTTAACGACCCGTGCGTATGACGTATGACCCTTGAGTATTACGCACGACCCTTCACTATAGTGACAGCCATCATATGTAAGAGTCGTACTCAAGGGTCGTACCGTCCTGATTAAGGGTCACCGAGTCGTACTCAAAGGTCGAGCATGTCAGTGCCCATCATGGGTCGTATCGTCGTGCTCCCTGGCTGGGTTAAGGCACGGCACCGGCACCACAGTCGGGTGACACCAGAATATGGCAGTCGCGAGACAATAAGAAAAATACATAATCCACCGCTGAGCACAGGAGGATGACGTGCTGGAGTTAACTTGACCACCATCGGTCACGCTGTTGACTGTCCGCCACACCACCGGGACATGAAAGACTTGCTGGGTGCAAAGCAACGAGCGTTGGGGGGGGGGGACCTGAAGTACCACGTTATTACTTGTAGGAGGCAGCAGTACTCCACCACCACTCACAGTGCCCACGTATCCACGTCCATTGGTGCCTCGCTTGATGTTCATGCCACAATTACTGCGTTGTAGCGTTGCCAATAAGTTCATTATGTTGCTATTCGTGCGCTTCCAAGGTGTCGTTTAATGTATCATTACTTTTCACTGAACTGCTGTCGTGCCGATTGTGTTGTTCGTTCCGCCACATGGGAGCCTTGTCAAGTGCCACGTACTTCTGTTAATGTACCTTCTATGTACCGTCCCGCACCAAGGATCATGTCACTCCACTGGAGAGCGAACGCCTGCAGTCACCGCTCCACACCTGTGTGGCAGGAGGCAAGGAACTTGAATGTATATTTCGACCATGACATTGAAATCTGTTGTCAGCCTCAGCTACCAGGGGTAGTAGATACGTGAGGTTTCCATAGTTTAGCTTAGATTAAAGTAGCTTTGGATTCGGTTTAACTTCCTAAAGTCTACAAAAGCTATGAAAACTTGACCTAAATTCCCTCAAGAGCCGAGATTTACCTTACCTTTCAGTCTTATAGGTCGAGCTATACACATCGTGTCATGAACATTGGCTGCACATAGTCTCACGTCTCACATGCGCTGCTAAATTGAAGTACAGACTTTCTTATGATTATTGTTAGATTTATGAGGTACATTTCTTGTACGTCTGACACCACCAACGTATTCTCGGGAAGCTAGTTGGAAGGTCCGACACCACCATACACATGTTCTTGAGGCGTGGCTTAGCTTCTGACGGGTAGCTGGCGGGATAGCTTGGCGGTATAGCCCCTGGAGGTCTTGCCCTTGGCTCCCAAGGGGTGGCTTATCATTACCAACAGGTAAGCTTATCGTTAGTGTCTTTGGTTATCTCCTGGGGGAGGGGGGAGGGGGCGGGGAAGACAGTTATCAACCTACCGTTATATAAACTTACGACAAGAACCAGGTTTGTGAGGGGTGCCACCGTCAATGATTTAGGTATGATAATTCTACCACCACTTACAGGTGATGTGCCCGAATCATCTATTTCTCCTATCAGTACTTTGGCACAAATTTTAGACTTTTAAAGCCCCAGTCACCGGCCCCCAGCGACCGCTATGGTCTTAGAAATGACCTCGACCCTAGACCCTAGCCACCAACCCTAGTGACGATCTAGACCCTTGGCACCGTCCCCTAGCGACGACATTGGCGCTGGAAACGACCCAGATCCCAGCCCTAACCCTACGTCAGCGCAGGTGCTTGGGATAGAGGGTGGGTGGGGGCTGCTCACGGCTCCCCCAGCTCCCCTCTTATTATTCATCAGGTAAGACGTATGGTGATAGCTGCTCGCTAAGCCTACCAGTATGGTCCGTACCCCGCTCTAGTTAGGTAAGTAGGTACACACACTCTCTCTCTCTCTCTCTCTCTCTCTCTCTCTCTCTCTCTCTCTCTCTCTCTCTCTCTCTGTTGTTCATGAATTCCCATGTGCCACGCCCTAAATGGACCAAAAAAATATCACACTCGTGTCTACAGTAGATCTATAAAGTCCCTGAATGATACAACCCCCCCTCCCCCCCCCCTTCCCTTCCCATATTCTGCGTATGAAAATATGCGATTCTTTCAGAGGGAATGATAGACGCCAGAATATATTTCTTTCTTTTTTGAATTAGTATCATGTGGTAAAAAAAAAGAAAAAAAGCAGCAGGAGAATATAGTGTGTGGTGTATGTGTGTGTGTGTGTGAATAGAGTGGTCATGGCCACTTTATAGAGTGCTAAGCAAGCCAGCTAGTGCTTGATAATGCACAGGATGAACAAGGACTCTCGACCTTGTGTGAGCAGGCGAGGTATCTGGTGAATGGTTAACGTAGTGAGTGAATAATGAAGAGAGTCATGTTGTGGTGTACCCCCGTCCACAGGGGAGCGGCGGAGTAGAATTTATTCGTGCCAGTTGTGTCAGGGTCACGTATTTAAAGTTGTTGTTGACAAGGCATTGTCTTCGAGATTTTCATATGTCTGTAGTACTTGCAAAATATAAGACATTATCATAGACAAGACGAATATTTGTGGATGGGTTATTGTACATTATATTCACCTTAAAAATGAAAATAGATAAATGACCACAAAAGAAAAAATACCTTTAGGTGAGAAAGTATGAGTTAGATATGAGTAAAATATGGCCAGTCATTCTTTATAGTTATAATCGCCTGTCGAGATTAACGCTTCTCATGACTGGCTAATATAGTATATATATTTATAATATATATATTTATATATATATATATATATATATATTTATATAATATTTTTTTGTTATTTTTTTTTTTTCACTATTCGCCATTTCCGCATTAGCGAGGTAGCGTTAAGAACAGAGGACTGGGGCCTTTTTTCGGAATTCCTCACCTGGCCCCCTGTTCCTTCTTTTGAAAATTAAATAAAAAAACGAGAGGGGAGGATTTCCAGCCCCCGCTCCTCCCTTTTTAGTGCTTCTACGACACGCAGGGATAGTGGGAAGTAATCTTAATCCCCTATCCCAGGGTATTTATATATAATATATCTATATATATATATATATATATATAATATATATATATATATATATATATATATATACATATAATTTATATATATATATTATCCCTGGGGATAGGGGAAGAAAGAATACTTCCCACGTATTCCCCAGCGTGTCGTAGAAGGCGACCAAAAAGGGGAGGGAGCGGGGGCTGGAAATCCTACCCCCATTTTTTTTTTTTTTTAATTTTCCAAAATAAGGAACAGAGGAGGGGGCCAGGTGAGGATATTCCCTCAAAGGCCCAGTCCTCTGTTCTTAACGCTACCTCGCTAATGCGGGAAATGGCGAATAGTTTGAAAGAAATATGTATATATATATATATATATATATATATATATATATATATATATATATATATATATATGTGTGTGTGTGTGTGTGTGTGTGTCATCCCTGGGGATAGGGGAGAAAGAATACTTCCCACGTATTCCCTGCGTGTCGTAGAAGGCGACTAAAAGGGGAGGGAGCGGGTGGCTGGAAATCCTCCCCTCTCGTTTTTTTCAATTTTCCAAAAGAAGGAACAGAGAAGGGGGCCACGTGAGGATGTTCCCTCAAAGGCCCATTCCTCTGTTCTTAACGCTACCTCGCTGACGTGGGAAATGGCGAATAGTACGAAAGAAAGATATATGTGTTTGTGTTTGTGTGTGTGTGTGTGTGTGTGATAAGAGCAAAAAGACAAGGTTCAACCCATTGGAAAAATCTTTTTTTCTCAAGAAATGAGCGATGATGATAATAAAGATAATAATAATAATGTCATTTTCACTGTTTAATGTAAGGTGAGCCGACCCACTAGTGACCAACATGGCAGCTCGGCAATAACCTTGTCTCCGGGACGACATTTTTCCGCAACATAAAAAAGATCTCAAAACTTTCTCTTCGTTAATCAGGCATTCCAATCGACCTTTTTTCTCACATCGATTTTCCTCGAAACTTTTGCGTTTCCGGGTCTAGTTTGTTTTTGTGTTACGTCAACCGAAATTCAAGGAATCAGTGGAAATGTCAGGTGTCGGTGTGAAAAAAAAGAAGAAGAATACAATTTCACAATCTCGTTGCCTTTCCAGGCGCCATGACAGGTCGCCTGGCAAGCACGTATCACAAGGAGTGAATTTAGCATGTGATATTTTACGGCGGTTTTTGTCGCGGTGGTGAAGTACGATGTAGATGGGGGGTTTTATTTATTCATTTTTATTATTCTTTTATATTCATTTTTATTTTATTTTATTTTATCTTAATTTTTGGTGTGTGTGTGTGTGTGTGTGTGTGTGTGTGTGTGTGTGGTAAAAGCTTTTAGATTGGAAACTGGTTCATTAGTCTAGAGAGACAGTGGGGGATGATATAAGCGAATGTACATCTTATTGATAGATTCTTTTCAGTTCATGATAGAGATTTGCTATTTGATTTTGGTAGCATTATCGTTGGAAAATCATATGAACTGCGTGTATTGACAGGACGCCGTAGCTCCCAGGAGCAGTAGAGAGGACTCGGCTCGCGTCGGTGTAGCAAGTGGCTGGGCGACGGGCGAACCACGACGCCCCCCGTGCCGCCGGGGAACCAACCGACGGGGGAGGACGCTCCCTAGAACTGCTACATAAGGGCAAGTGATGAAACACAGGTAGTGGGGCGTGGATGTCCACCTCCCCTCCTGCGTACAGGGGCGTCGGGACGTGAAGATAAAGAGAAAAAGGTAAAGGAAATTGAAAAATGCTCTTGAGTTAAAGATTTTCTACATCGCAGATACACACATGGATGATGCCTCATAGTTCATCGTGAGATGAGAGTCCTTGGTACCCTGTGTGGGGTACCGTCCGTGGTGCCGTCTGCGGGGTACCATCCGTGCGTGGTGCCCTCCGTCGCACCTGTTACCATCCACGTCTTCATTCGCCAGCCAGCGAAAGAAACAGTAAAAATAGTTGAGGTTTTGTAAGGTGGTTCGCCATGCCAGTTCGCGTATGACTCCCGCCCACCTACTGACGAAGCTGGCCAAAAAATAAAAATAAAAAAAAAATACGCATCTTTAAACTTAATGTATGCCTGACCCTTGACCTGTCCCTCAAGATTCAAGTTAAAGACCACGATGATTTATCCAAGGGATATACCGTTGTGCTCAAGGGTCGTACCGTCTTGTTCAGGTGCCGTACCGTCGCGCTCAGAAGTCGTACCATTGTGCTCAGAAGTCGTACCGTCGTGCTCAGAAGTCGTACCGCTGAGAGATCGAGTATTTGCGTCTTCGTCACAGTTTCTGGAGGAGATTAATCTTTTTTCGTTAAGTTGGAGGCTCCAGTCATGGACCAAAGTCCACATCAAGGCCGGACTTTACTTGAAATATAGAGTGAGTTATGAAGGAGGGGAAGACAAGGCAAATTATTTACGAATTTTGGAGGAAATGGAAAAAATAGAAATTGAAAATGCCAGGTCGTAGTTACTGGGACAGACATGAGACAAGACATGAGGTAAATATTTCTCTTTGCTCATGTACCCGGTACAACTTGCCTTCATTGTAGACGAATATGGCGGACCGTGCTCTACTGAGGAATAACCCATGGCAGAGCTTTGATCTAGCGATGCACTACATCAGCATGATTAACGCTAAGTGTGCAGTATGACCTTGATAGCCCTGAGTGTAGAGGAAGGTGTGACCTAATGAGGACGAAGAACAGTCTGTTCCCTGTTGTCGTCTGTTGACCCTGACGTCCAACGGAGACACGCATGTTGGTGGGGAAGAAACAGAATAGCTGATTGAGACAAGACATGACCACGCATCCGATAGCGTCTCCTACCTCTAGGGCTGTTTTCTTTCACCTTCGATTCGCCTGTGCGACTCTGCGGTTATTCTGCGGTTATTAGCAGCGGTGTCCGGGGAGACATGTAAACATTGCTTTCCCTCGTCACGAACGACCTCATTAGAACAAGGACGAGAGGACGCGATAACAGGGGTAACATTACACTGGCGGGAGATAGTGCCAGTCACCTGGTACTAGGACAGTGCCATGGACGACAGGAGATGATAGTCCAGGGTGGTGCTGTGAGCAGCTCCACGTAAGGACGGAAGATCAGTTACATGAGACGGAAAGTCTGGACGGTGTTGAACAGCATTCAGGCACCGCCACACACCACACTACCACACACACCACAGCGCCACACATCACAGTACCGTACACACACCACAGCGCCACTCACCACAGTACCACACACCACAGCGCCACACATCACAGTACCGTACACACACCACAGCGCCACACACCATACGTACCACACACCACAGCGCCACACACCACAGTACCGTACACACACCACAGCGCCACACATCACAGTGCCGTACACACTACCACAGCCGCCACACACCAGTACGTACCACACACCACAGCGCCACACATCACAGTACCGTACACACACCACAGCGCCACACATCACAGTACCGTACACACACCACAGTGCCACACACCACAGTACCACACCACAGCGCCACACACCACAGTACCGTACACACACCACAGCGCCACACACCACAGTACCACACCACAGCGCCACACACCACAGTACCGTACACACACCACAGCGCCACACACCACAGTACCACACCACAAGCGCACACACCACCAGTACCACACACCACAGCGCCACAACCACAGTACCCACACCACAGCGCCACACACCACAGTACCACACACCACAGCGCCACACACCACAGTACCACACACCACAGCGCCACACACCACAGTACCACACACCATAGCGCCACACACCACAGTACCACACACCACAGCGCCACACACCACAGTACCACACACCACAGCGCCGCACACCACAGTACCACACACCACAGTGCCACACACCACAGTACCACACACCACAGTACCACACACCATAATGCCACACACCACAGTACCAGCGTTGGCCAAGCGGTCAAGGCAGGTGTCTTATATAGCTGACTGTATCACTGGTAATCTTTTATTCACTATGACCTAACGTTTCACCCACCTCAGAGGGACTGGCTAGGTCTGTGTCCATGGCTTGGAGTTTATAATTTTGCCTCGAGTTGGGTCATGGGAAGTCTTGTAAGGGATGTTTTGAAAGTTATTGTTTTATCTATCCTTACTCCTAATGAAACCTAACCAAACCTGACCGCTGAATGTACTTGATCAAAATTCAGTCTTCTGTCACGCCATCATAAAAAATTTCCTCCACCGTCTGGTCGTTTGTTCGAGGTATACAATGAATACTTGAAGCCAGTAGTCACACTGCCTGTACTCCAGAACGTGATGGCTGCTGTTCGTCACGCACAGCACTGACGGTTTAATGTTTGATCAGGTAAACAAACAGTAACTAAGAAAGAATCTCAGGAAAATGTTCGGGTTGCTAAAGAAGCGTCAGGTTATAAATATGATCAAAGGCCATGATTTTGATGATCAGTGGCATTTTGTGAGGCATAACTTCCTTTTTTTTATTATTCTTTTTCAAGTATGGCAAGTGCCTCGAGACCCTATCCTCGTCAACATCTCTGTACTAATATGTAACTCTAGGAAATGTACCGTTATTACCCTGAGCCAAACGTTACATGATCATGTTACACATTCACATACGAAAATGTGTAATAATATCACACATTTCTAAGTCTCCTTCAAGACTATTTGTGTAGGGAAACAAACAATAGACAGAAGTGGACATAGATTGGATGTAACTAACTGATATGATTCCTTCTTCTCGATCGTCTTTGTTCAAGACGATGTCAGTCCCTGACTCTGGTGTAAGTCACTCTCACCCAGTGGTGTGAGTCACCCCTGCAGTGAGTCGCTGGAGGTGCGAGTCTCTCTCACCCCTGGTGAGCGCAAGCCTTGCATTGTTTAACGGGTAGTTCTCCTACAGATTGCGTCACCGTCTCAGCCCACTCATCAAGTTACCTGGGATGGGCCCTGTGACCCACTCATCTGGTGTGGGGTCTTCCTCAGCCCACTCACCTGGTATGGGCTCCTAGCCTACTCGCCTTGGCATGGAACCTCCCCCGCCCACTCACCAAGCATAGACTCCCAACCCACTCACCTGGTATAAAGAGGTGGTTGAGAGGGATCCTCTGCAGCGCCGGTGGTAGGTTAGACATCCACGACTCTAGGTCCTGTGCCCTGAAGGCCCCTCTTACTGGGGATCTGCTCTCCGCCAGTGGTGGCAGGAGGTGGGCGGGACGTAGGATGGGCGTGGTCAGGAGTACCTTGCCGTCTGCAGTAGGGGGACGCCCATCCTGGGTGTGTGGCCGCAAGAGCTGCTTCTTCAGACTGTGACCTTGTGACTTGGGATGCGACAGGTTCCCCGGCCCGTTTTCATGTCTCTCGTCCACTTCCGTCAACTCCTCGATCTCGAAGGTGATGGACGTGAAGTCCCCGACGCCCTTCTCGCTGGCGTTCAGGATGCAGTAGATGGGCGATAGGTCCTCCAGGTCCTGGGTGTTGTCATGAAGGCGACGGGGTACCAGCCCTGGGCCAGGGCCTAGAGTCTGCCAACCCCCACGATCACCCTGGGTGCTGGGGTCTGGGGTGCTGGCTGGCCGGAAGAGCCTAGTCGGGTGAATTAGGTTCGCCTCGTCGTCCTCTACTTCAGGAAGGTTGGACTTCCGCGAACCTGGCAGGAAGTTACCCTTCTCTTGTGATCCTTTGGTCACTTCCCTACGACCTGACCGCCACAAGCCGAAGAGGGAGAACCCTCTCCTCCTGGGACGTGTCTTCGTCTTGTCTGGGCCAGATTCCGGCGTGGGGGCTCTGGGTCGCGGGAAAGGGTGCCTCTGACCTCCCTGCAGAGCGACGGTGGTCGGGGTCTGGCTGGACGCACGGGGAGCGCCCTCCACCCGGACAAACAACCGCCGGCTGCCATGCTCCTCTGTAGGGTCTTGGGTGCCGCCGCCAGGGACGAGCTCCTGCAAGATGAGGCTACGCTGGAGGCTGTTGAGGCTTGCCTCCTCCACCTGGCTTTCCTCATCGCTCATCTACCTTTCGTTCTCATCCTGAGCAACACACCAACCTCCCTCCCACCACTCATGTCACTCTACTCACGCATTGAACAACCTGCGCCATCCATACTTACACATCTGGTCTATCAGTCATCCCAAGATGGCACCAACGTGTTTCCGTGAGTAGTATGCGTTCAGTCACTCGCCACCTTCAGGTTATCATGAGGGCGTTGTCTGATCACACCCCGGTCGCCATTTTAATGCCTGCAGACGAACTCGGTATCTGTCGTGTATCCTGGGGCACACCTTCCTCCTCACCGTTATCGTTTGTCTGTCCACCTGGAAATGAGTCAGTTGTGAAGCATTAGGGAAGCTACGATTTTCACTGCATCTTGTGTTACGTCAGTCACAGCGGCAAGTAAGTGTTGGAAGCTATGTCCTCTGTGGGTCTACTTTCCTAGCTAATGGGTACAGGAGAGAGACAGATTGGGAGAAAATATTTATAATGGTTTGTGTGAGGACTCCAGACAGCGGCACTGAAGGCGCGAGGTACCTGACGGGCTTTCTCACTACGTACTTCGGTGACACATGCGTGAGCGCCGGTGAAGGTTGGGACCTGATCATACATGGTCACCAATAGTACGATAGTTCCTATGTCTGTGCTCAGGTCTAGACTTCGCTTCTCCTTCCCTGGTCACGTAGTATTAACTAATCAAATAACGGAATAGAACCAATGACAATAAATGTGATCAGATAACAGAAATTATAATGATTAATTGAGTAGTTTATTTCGACCTATTTCATATATCCGCTCGTTTATTCACTTTTCGTATACCCGAGTCTTTCAGTTATTGATTCCATAAATTTCACGACATTAAGTCGAGAAGGCAGTCATATTATTTTCATTAATCAGGCAGGAGCAGCCAGATGACCGTATAGAGATATTCAGCGGGGGGAAAAAATGCGACCGCCAGCGAAAGATTGGTCACGTTAGCTGGTTGTAAATAGGATATACAACTCATTTGGTCGCGTTATGAATTATTCAGCTGAGGAGATGATGATATGCTCCCCGAAAGCCATGTCACCTTTATCATTCTTAAAACACATCTATGTATATATATATATATATATATATATATATATATATATATATATATATATATATATATATATATATATATATATATGCCGCGTGAAGAACTAGAAAAACAAAAGTCTACTTAACAGGAGGAAAGTTTAAGATTTGTAGCACAATGAATTTAGTCTGTCCTTCAGAGAGTAAAGAAAACGAGTGATAAACGGACTGGCTGGTACCCCGAGACCCCTCCTAGCTATCAGCTTCTCACATCCTTTCTAGTTAATTATACGTATGCTCCAACATCACGAGTGAGGAATTGCTTCTCTCCCATATTTCTTCTTCTCTCTTCAGCAAATCGCAATGGCTGAGCGGTTGCGCTTGGAATTCGACGGGCATGACGTTAATCGATATATATATATATATATATATATATATATATATATATATATATATATATATATATATACCAAGAATATTTCATAGTACTTAACATAAGGCAAACGATCACTCTCCTGCACGGTAGACGAAGAGGAATTGGTAAGACAATTTACCTCAGTGTCGCCAGTCTTCCCTGGTGATGTGGTGAATCGTGATATCGTATATGCGCCCTCGCTAGTGACGGCGGGTCACGCCAGCTGCCCGGGTGAGGTAGGTTTTAGACGGAACAGAGCGATAAAGCTGTCTGTGTCTGGTTGACGGGGAGGCGCAGAGCTCTTCCTCACTGTCTACTGTAAGGTCACGGCGCGCGGCAGCTCCTGCTGTCTCAAGGACGGATGATATATGTCACGGGGCGATGGTCACGCCTGTGCCGTAGACAGATAGCGTAGTTTCCTTATCCTCCTAATTTCTCTCCTTATTTCCCCTCCTCTCTCTCTCTCTCTCTCTCTCTCTCTCTCTCTCTCTCTCTCTCTCTCTCTCTCTCTCTCTCTCTCTCTCTCTCTCTCTCTCTCCTCCCCATTATCCGCTCTCTTTTGTGCTCTGTGAGACCCGGCCTCTCTCGCTGTTGGCTGGGTGGAGCCTAGCCATTTCTCCGGCTTTATGGCGTTGCCCAGTAATGAGGTGGTTATAGTGAAGGTGGTCAAGTTGGATTTCGTCAGGTAAGCTGGCCACTGCCTTAGCTGACGGTGATGTGAGAAGGTGAAGTCAAGGCCCGTAAGTCGTGTTCAATTTTTTATTTCATGCTAAAATATGGGCTTTTGTTGGCGTAGTCACGTATTTATTCCCTTGCGCTGAAATTTATTTAAACGCCTCATCAACGGACGGGAGCTTTAAAGTGGATAATAAGTTTATTCTAATTCTTATAAACAAGGCAATGTCTCGCCTAAGAATCTGATAGGCAAGTAGATATCATTATACACAGTACGGTTGATATTCATTTTAATTGCGCGTGTCAGTTGAACGGACGCGCAGTTTGAACTCCTGGTAACATTAATGGGGTTGTTAAGGTCACGAATGCTACGTTGAGTAATCTTTTATCGGTACCTTCCCCCGCGGAGGAGATTGCACACTTGATAAGGAGACTCGTGTGTGGCGCCACCGAAGTTTTATTTCCCACAGGCACGGGAGGGCGGCGCCACAACCGACACCCCCCACCTGCCTACTAAAAACCCAAGGGCGTCCCCCTCTTTATCATCACACTGGGGGGGGGAGGTCCAGACTTGAGGTGAGGGTGTGTGGAGGCCTTCTCCGGCAGTACAGTCTCGTCAGAGAACTCCACATTTCAAAGGAGTTTGCCTTTCCCCGCTGCTGGAAATATTGTATTCTTTGGAAAGAGATTCTGGGTAACACCCGAACTCTCTGGGAAACTGGTCCTGGGACGATTATAGATGAATTATATAGATGATGTAGTAGAATTTCCGGCCACTTGAGCCTGAAGCAGTAGTGAGAGAAGTGTTGAGTCAAGACCTAATGGTCTCAAACCCATACCCACTTTCTGTCGTTCCTCCAGTACAACTGAGAACACATCGTTGTGTGTTTGGTCGTCGTCTGCAACAGTGTGTTGGCAGGACGCTGTCTGCTAGAACTCTTCCTCGTTGTCCATTCTATAATCTAGGAAATCTTAGAAATGGATTGAATTTTGTTGTAATTATTTGAGAGAAAGGGATTGAATCTTAATGTAATTACTTGAAAATGGATACACAGTTTATAATGTTTAATAGAACCCAGACATACTGGTGACCTTGATGGAACCCAGACATTATGGTGACCACACCGGGACTCGATGTATTAATGACCCTAAAGGGACTGAGAGAGTTATTGATGACCCTAACGTTACCCATACGTATTGATAAGTCCACAAAGACCCAGATATATTGATGCCCATACTTCATTGTACCATATTTATGTTTACCTCAAAGTTTAAGCCCTCAGACATCTGCTGGTAATGTAATGTTTATTTAGGAACAGAGATGTCCTTCAGTCAACGTGGTGGTAGGTGCAAGCGATAGCGCTAATGGAGGACGCCTCTGCCGTGACAATCCCAAATGCGCAGTACATTAAGCCGTATGCGCTTACCCACATATGTATGCCTACGCATGACGCATACTCACACATACCTATGTATGCATTCACATGACGCATGCATGAGGCAAACGTGAGTGTCAGAAGTAGAATGACATTCAGCTGAAGTAGCATATGTAGACAAAGGAGTATTTGAGCAATTTGGGTGTACATTTCTAAGCCATTTGCGGCCACACTGTGAGAACTCCAGCACAGGGATCAGTCTTGACACTCGTGTTGCCACACACTTCTTGCCTCGAAGGTTATTGTGTTCTGCTGAACCCGGAAAATTAGAGCGAATGATAATGATAATAATGATTATAATGATTAAGCTCTCGTCAATGTAAGTTAAAAGCCTGAAGTAGGGTTATTTTACTGACACCAAGTGACGCGGAATCATGTCAACATTGGGGGTCACAAATGATGTCAACCATCACTGTAAGCTCTCGCTGCCACCATCCACAATATCACACTCCCTGAGAACATGACGCCTTAAGAACTCCCATCCCTAGTGTCCTCTGTGCCTAACATCAGCCCATCAAAACATGGGTGTCTCTTCTTATACAGTCGGTTATATGCCTACGTCTAAAGGAAAAAAGCTTACAGAGAAAGGAAAGTGTCCTGCTCGTACATTCGAACGCAGTTGTGGTGTAGTTCACAATTGTATGAAGGGTAACTGTAGAGACCCCACCCCCTGTTTTGGGTAGAAGACCTCCGAAAGCATCATAAGGAGTACGTATGGGTAAGGTCGCAGACCCAGCAGTGAGAGCAGATGATCTTACCAGTCTCAGAGTCGTCACATATCCTCCCCATTTATAATGGACGTTCCCCCCAACACCCACCCACCCCTCGCTGCGACTGAAACAACCCCCCCCCCCCCCAGCTCTCTGCCGCGGGAACGTTGCCAACATCAACGTTTCAGATGATTATCGATCGAGTGAGGAGACGCTGTGGTCCGATGGGAGCCACCTCCCTCCCCTCACCTACACAAGGCCTCCCGGTCCTCCGCGCGATTTTATATTCATAAGATTTTCCATTCCATCCAGTTTCCCAGCTGTTGTCCCCAGTTCTGAGTTTTTTCTTTCGTGGACCATAGCGTCCCTTGCCTCACACATGCACTCTTACAGACGGTTCGTGCAAGCACGCACGCATACGAACGTACATATACAAAGGAAGATGGACGGGTTGTACAGGGAAAGGAACAGGAGTTCGAGGGAAACAAACCTGATGTAGTAGTTCCCCCACCCTCCCTCCTGTATACCACGTCAGTCCATTTTAGTCTATCCCATGCACGTGCCTCTCGCCCTCCAAATAAATGTTCCAACACCGCCACTCTCATGTATGCTCTTGTTCTCGGGACCTAAAACTCACGTTCATACAACACAGTCGGGACTAACAATATCATCACTCACCGAACTCCCCTTACACACTCTTCACTGCATCCAGGACCATAAACTCCTCTTTTTCCATCCAGTGACTCACTTCAGGCCCCCATGGTTCCATCTGCTGTCATGTTCACTCCCCGGGACGTAATCATACTACTTCCTCCAGCTTCTCCCCATTCAAACTTACCCTCAGACCCTCCTGTCTCACCCACCCTGATGTGCCTCGTTTCCTATCTTTTATTCACATTCGCCCTCAACTTTCTCCTTTCTCACGCACACCCAAAATTATCATTTCGTTATGAATATTTGTCTGGAGTCTGCCACCAGAGATGGGTCACACACACACACACACACACACACACACACACACACACACACACATGGGAAGTTGCCTTTACATGATTTATTCTCGGCTTTATCCCGAGCTTCTCCTTAGTTTTGGGTCTATCACTAACGCCTTTAAACAGTGAGCATAGGCCGTATGGCAAGTATTATGGCATCACCACCGAACAAGCGTAATGTTACGTATACATAGATGGATTGGATAGTACCTGGATATCTGCGTGAAAACAAGATCCTAACTCAGTAGTGAGAGTAATAGAGTCACAGTGCTGTAAGCCGGTACACACAGGAGCATTATACGAGGTCTCCTTCGACGTTTGTTCCCAATGGAAAGAAAATCTCCCGACGCTTGCACGCCATCGAACTTCACTTGACCGAGATCGAAGCCAGTGCTCAAGCCAACATCGACTTCGTTTCCGTTTTTTTTTTTCCCCTAAATCAAGGCAAGAATGAAGAGGGTGTCAAAATTAGCGGCAGTATTTCTTCCATTATTATCTTATATTTTTTCACTTTAGGATATTTCATCTTGTTTCCTAGTCTTGTTCTGCATTGGTAATTCACTGTTGGATAAGATGATGAACTATAATCAAAGGAAAATCACTTAAGGCTCTGCCAATTGCTTCAAACTCAGCCATCTGTTCCAGAATGCAAAAGTCATATCATTTCTTCTAACCGTTCACAAAATTCGACATATTTGATATTTTGGCCTAACATGAATGCCACGAAATTAGCATATAGTCGGTTCGTCTCGTTTTTCTGTTTCACCGAATTGTCTTCTACTATGTATACAGTCTGCTTCAACCATCGTCTGATGACAATGATAACTTCACAGTTTGATCCGCATATTGTTATGGCAGGGTACACATGGCCCAAGATCAATGTTTACCTTGGCAACTCCATGGTCGGCCGCCAGTGTGCCGGACACCGTCTAATCAAACCTGCAGCTGAAGTCTGACTGGCGGGGGCTTCTGCGGTGTCCTTGCTTATACACTCCCGGCCTGGGTCAGAGCGGCCGCTCTACCTTGTAGACACAATTTGAGATGATTGGAGAGGATCCTCAGGTAAATCTCTCTATATATATCTCTCTCTCTCTGAGCACCACGGAAGTCCTAACTCGCGGCAAAGTCTCGTCATAGGTAAACATAGGTCTCTCTCTCTCTCTCTCTCTCTCTCTCTCTCTCTCTCTCTCTCTCTCTCTCTCTCTCAGTGTGGCAAGATGCCGAAAAGTTAGAAATTTACGTGGTACTCTACCTCTGGAAATGGATTGAAGTGGCAAATAAGAATTGTATGAGTCTTATAGCTTGTCATAGGGGAAGAACCAGAATATTTGACGCTGCAAGAATACTGTGAAATATTGAAAAAAGAAAAAGATCAGAAAATCAAACGAAAATATACCGGAGACCCTGCAAGAAAGCTGTGTGGAAGAACTACAGAAATGTTTCAAAGAAAACGATAAACGGTTGAAGGGAATCGTTGATAATGACTACCTCACGTGCATGGCGACCGTGAGAAGCAATGCATCAAGCAGGATTGTGACTGGGATTGTGACGTGATCGATCGGAATATACGCACAGCTTTTACTCATGATAACTAGATTTATAGACATTTTTCTGTTAATATTGCTATTGATGTATATGAATTATAAATCCACACACACACAGACACACACACACATGTACGTACATACCCCATTGAACAATATACGCCACACATGAATAAATGAAAAAGATAGCACACAGACACAGCAGTGTACATAAAGAATGTTCAACGAATAGCGAACATAAATCAGACGTGTACGTATATAACATAGCTGCACTTGCTATTACGCACACACACAAACACACACGGATTTCCTGTGACCCTCTTTGGCCCGCCATATTCATGAATACTTGTACAATAACAAGATACATTAGAAAGCATAACACTCAATTAAACACAACATGACTTGTGGTCACATGCAATAATCTCTTCAAATGTCGTCCTTATCCTCAGGGCAGAGCTGTTCGACCCTTGATTACGGGTCAGGTCTACGACCAGTCTATCACGCCCAGCGGTTGTAGGGTCGTGCTCAGAGGACGTGGTCTCGGTTCGTACCTTTGTGCTTGAAAGTTTCACGTTGAAAATTTGTCCGACAGTACCAGTTACCCTTCCATCTATGACATTATAACGTAGGCATTACTGAACAGTCTGAGACTCGCAACGCCGTACCCACAGTGACCCATGACGGGTAAGATGGGAACGAAATCAAATACAGATGTATCACTTGATTCCATCGTGCCCTGGACACATTTCTTAAAAGTTCGCCCACCCTTTAGGTTGCGTGGCAGCAGGACAGTGTGATAAAGTATCTCATGTGTCAGTCATATAAGGTTGGTGAGCAGCAGCATGCCCTTCGCAAAGGTCACCTTATCGTCGTATAAGTATAGACACTGCGGAAGGCATCTTGGCTGTCCAGTTTCTTGTTGGAGTTGACGTGGGTTGATTCAGTACTGCAACTGACTCTACAAATCTTAGTCCCTATCCTGGTATGTTAGTTATAGCACTGTATTCACTGGTTATTTACACACACACACACACACACACACACACACACGTGTATATGAGTGGATGGGGCATTCTTCGTCTGTTTCCTGGCGCTACCTCGCTGACATGGGAAACGGTGATTATGTATAATATGATATATAATATAATATATTGAGTGCCCGGTAAGTTGTGTGAGGAGTGGGGAATGAGGTTGAAGGCACGTACAGAGCATCAGACTGGGAAGGATCTTATTTTTAGATTTGTCTCGCAAGGATAGTAAATTTCTTACCTTTGAAATCCCAGAATGAAAGAATTGTAGGAATGTTAATGGTTACAGCTTTTCTTCCATACGAGAAAGTCGACAAATCTATAGATGAAAGTGGCGCAGTGAAACTAGATTCGTAGGGTGAAACATGATGGGGAGAGTATTATGGTGTGGAACTTGATGGAGTAAAAGATCATGGAGTGGAGTATCATGAGATGGACTTATGGTGAGTGAAGTGGAAAACGTAATAAGGTAGAGCTTGTTGGGTGGAGTATCGTTAGGTGGAGCATGATGGGGGTAGAGGATGTCTTATGAAGTTGAAAGCATAAGTTTTGCTTCTCAGTGCTGAGAGGGACGGCTTAGGTAACAATACTAAGTTTTGGAAGTGCGAGTTCATTTTTTTTTTTTTTACTCAGTCCCCATATCTTTATTAAGTCATTGAATAAAAGAGAGAAAAAATGTATAAGTACAATTTCATGGACCTCCTCGGTATAACAGTCAGCGTTGTTGACCATGAAGCATTCATGGGCCGTCCGGGATCAGTCCTACAGAGGTGCCAATCGTAGTCGCTACAGTCGGTCTGCTGCTCGATAAATTGGTTACCTGATTCAGACTAGGGTATATATATATATATATATATATATATATATATATATATATATATATATATATATATATATATATATATATATATATAACGTTAATGAGATATTCTTTGTTAATGTATTCATATGCAATAGGGTTGCAGGAGCATTGTGTCTATAAGGTGCATAACTGCACAATCACGTCACTTATCAGCTATACGGCCAGAAGTTGAAATATAACATATATAAGGATTATGGTAATAGGTAAGAAGGCTTTGCTGTAAAAAAAAAAATATATGAATGTAGCCCATTCGTTTTCGTCATGCAGCTCATGTATTATTGCAATCAATTCATAAGAGCCTAAAGTACTCACAGCATCCACTGGTATAGATGTATATAAAAGGGAAGGGTTTTGTGTGTGTGTGTGTGTGTGTGTGTGTGTGTGTGTGTGTGTGTGTGAATTTTGAAGTTGGCGGGCAGGTATAAAGGCTCGAGGCGACGAGGTGCATTGTGGGTTTAGTTGGTTAATCGGCCATATTTATGTGTGACCGTGGCTAAGGATGGCTTCGTATTTATTATTTTTTACCGCTCTAAAGCCTCTTTGTTGATATCAAGCCACGCACACACCAGGAGCTATAGATGATGTGACAGGAAATGTGACAAGTAAGTGGTAACAACGAAGAAATAAGGGTGATAACACCCGTCAGGAGAGCTGGGCTCGCCCCAAACACAAACATCTCAACTTTGTCGGTCATTCGGATTTGCAGGGTTTTATTTTCACGTTCACTGGGCGGACCGACCCTGACACTTGTACATAATTTCTAGGCTGTGTGTTAAGGGTGCGAGATAGGATGGAGGAGGTGTTCTAGGCTCAGGTATGATTGTTTGCAAGTGTTTGGGAGAATTTGACAGGTGTGAGAGGGCCTTGGAGGGGAGGGAGGGGGCCAGGTTGAACTATCTTATGACTAATCGTTGTATTCAAGTTACGGATCCTGAAGGATGATTGGAAAGCTTCACATGAGTGTAGGATGGATAAGGGAATAGCGCGAGTCCTGGTGGGTATGTGTGAGACTTCTCGCTCGCATTGAGAGAGGATGGTTGAGTGTGGCTGGGTCGAGTACGTTGATATGGGTAGTGGGTGGATGGCTCACTGCCCACACATTTCTCACTCTCTGTCTCACCTGTTCTTACAGACAGAACAAATTAGTACATGAGATTATTACACTAATAAAGAGTACTCTAATGCTACTCATAGGTATAATGACCTGGCATTTGAGTTGATCCTTTAAGGGTCAAGTCCAAGGTCTTAACTTCCTACTCAAGTGTCATCCCGTCTCACTCAAAACGTTATAAGGTCATTGTATAGTGATGGGAAGACCGGCCTGGCTGAAGTTCTTGTAAAAATGGTGGTTATGATTAAAGCTTTGTTAAGGCTCATATTAGTTCCTTGATGGGTATGATAAAATAGGCAAGTTTTTTTAAAACTGAGAGGAATTAGTGTTTAGAGTGACATAACTGTGAATAGATTTCAAAGGTAGCTGCCACAAATGCTCTAGAGTATCAGATCTTAATTCTTTCCACAGATTCATCAGAATTGATTTTTTTTGCATGATTCCAGTGCTTTTAGAGATCCATATATTTATTGTATATGCTTAGGATTAATAGAAGCATGAATACTCAATGTTTATTGTATAATGTATGAAATATTGCACCAATATGGCACCCCAGGACAATAACTGCATTTCTCAGTTACCTTACGATAATCTCGCTGGAATACGTAACCTTGGAAAGTAATTATTGTCTTAAGTTATTTTGCCATGGTATTTGATTTTTTCTGGTTTAGAGGGCAGTTCATGTGGTCCTGGAAATCAGAATTGATTTTAGTAATTTTTTTACACTATAGGAAGTAGAATGATGGAGATGGTTACCAGTATGAAGCTCGAGAGAAAATAGGGGAGTTATTACATTAAAAGATTATTGTGTAGATTAGCTCCACATTGCTGTTAGATTTGAATATTTGGGTACTTTCTTCTTCAGGGCTAGTGTAGTGTGGAGAGAATATAATAACTTGAACATAATTTGGAGCGTTATGTATCGTTAAATAACATTGAATAGGGTGATAAAGGTAATGCAAACCAAGGAAAATGTTGGATAGACTACTGTATCAGTTGGCAGTGCACTTGTAAAACATCAACAGAATCTTTTGACACCTCACCCAGTAGCAGAAATGGTATTAGAAATTTAACAGTATTTTTGTCAGCTGCTGAGGATTGTATAGTTGCTTGTATTGTCATCTCTATGTTGAATTTTAGTCCCATGTTTGTGGTGGTTTTTCTAAACCACGATTTATGTCAAAACATACTCACATGTATCATGATAATAGGTTGCTTTCCATCCAAATTGCCCAAGTTGTGTTCATATGAGCTGATAGAACAAAGTTTGAGATTAGAAAAGAAAAGACTCATAGCCAAAGAGAAAATGATTGTTTTGCCTTAGTGCAATCTCTGGGTTTGTATCCATGAACACTGAAATTGTAAAGTGTAAAGCCATGTCACATACAATGAAAAAACATCATACAAGAGTAATGAAATAGCCAAGAAACATGATGCAGGCAATAGCTAACCCTTGGAGAAATAAACTTAGGAAGGAGTGCATTGCTAAGATAGCTGCGAGCCCCATACGGTTTGGTGTTGTCTTCCCAGTGTCACAGTGTAATGTTGTTTTAATGCTCTTGCCTCATGCTATATAAGCACAAACTCCACCTTGTTCAGCATGCTTCTGAAGATGTTTATGTAGTTTCATTACGACATTTGTTGCTTTATTATGACCTTGTGTATTAATAGTTCATCATTACTGATCTTGGACCATCATTATTACCATAGTAAACTTTGGTTAGATTATGATGAGACAATGGTAGATACTTTGCTTGATTATTCATAGACATGTGCAACAAAAGGTTCAGATAAGGTCAACAAAGAATTGAAACGACAGATGTCACCCCAGCTGTCTTGGACTGCTGTTATTTACTAATATGATTTGTTGTGTGATGATGAATTCAACATAGATAGTCAGTACACTGTATCTTTCATGGAATCAGTCATTAATTGCTTATGCCTCTTCTGGATTGGATACTGTTACAAAAATGAGGGAAAAGACATAGCTGTAATTCAGAACATTGCCCATAGGATAATCTCGAATGTTCCCAGGTTGTGTTGAGATTAGGGATTATAGTCAGGAAAGATATGTTATTTAGTGTAAAGATATAAAGCAGAGATAAGAGTTATGATGATGCTGCTTGTAAATGATTAATACTGTAGGGGCATCAATAGTTTTGATGCAAGGGATTTGTTATTATTGATGGATTATTTTATGCAAGAGTGGGTAGTGGTGCAGTTGAGTGCATAATTAAGGAGCATATGGTACTAGGTGTTATAGATAAGAATGGTGAACAGCTTGTGGAGTTGTATGCTGAAAAGTATTTGTGATTTGGAAAACCTGGTTTAAAAAGAGAGAGAGATGTATTTGTACATGGGAGAATAGAAAAATGGTAAGGAGACATTATTGGATTATGTATTAATTGTTGGGAGTGTAAAGGAGATAGACTTGGATGTTAATATGCTAAGTGGGGCAGCTGGATTGATAACTGATCATTAATAGATGAAAGCGAAGGTGTAGGTTTGTAGAGGTTTCAGGAAAAGAGAAGATTATTTGGATGGGAAAATGGTTGTTAAAATGAGGGAGCTTGGAAAAGAGGTTTGTGAGAAGAGATATCAGGAGGGATTTATTGTAGATTGGCAAAAGTATAGATTTAATGAAACTAGGGGAGTGGGTGAGGAATTGGAGGTATTTATGGAAGCACTACATTCATGTGAGAGAAAAGTGTGTGCCATGCCAAAGATGAGAGGTGGACAGGTGAGAAATGGGAGTGAGTGGTGGGATGAAGAAGTTAATTTGCTAGTATAAAGGAAAGGGGAGATGTATGAGTATTATTTGCAGTGAAGAAGTTCAAGTGATTAGATGTAAAAGACAAAGTGACAGGAGGTCAAGAGGAAGGTTCAGGGGCTGAAGAAGAGGGCAAATGAGAGTTGGGGTGAGCAAACCTAAGGGAGGATAAGAAAATGAAGGTTAATAATGTGATGAATACAAGATGCCAAAATGGAGCTTTAGAGAAGAGGGCAAATGGGGAATTGGTAACAGGCAAACATGAGGTGAAGAGTGAATGTTTTGAAAGGATGTTAAGTGAGTGCATAGGATGGCAGGTGTGGGATGTTTTGAATGTGGGTTTATGGTTCATGAGAGTCATGGAGTGTGGTTTGGTGAAATGAGAATAGGTGGTGGAAGCCTTGCATAAGACTGAATGTGGCACAGCAGCTGGAGTGTTTGGGATTATGGTTTAACTTCTGGAGAAAAGGGATGATTGTTTTGTTTATTGGTTGGTTGGTGCAGCACCACATCACCCCTTTCCACAACGTGGCAGCAAAGCAATCTCAAAAGGTACTTCAATTGATAGTGAAGTTTAAATCTTTAAAGAGTCCAAAGAGGCAGACTGGGTGAATTTATGGAAATGAATAATCTCCTTAACCCAGGACATCATTGTTTCGTGGAGGGAAGATCTTGCCTCTCACAGGTGCTTGTCCACTACCTACTTACGAGTACCTTTGATGAGATCAAGTCACAATAGCAAGGCAAGCATGAAGAACAGAAAGAATGTTTATGTGATGCACTCAGGCTTTGCAAAAACATTTGATAATTGTGAAAGATAGGAATAACTAGTACTCAGACTGCAAAAACATTTGATAATTGTGAAAAATGGGAATAACTAGTAAAATTGGGAGATGGATATACAAGTTTTATACATACAAATCACAATATGTAGTACTAAACCAGGCCATTTCCAGTACCTCAACCTCCATAGTAAAAAGCTTAGTTCCCCAAGGAACTTGCAGTCATCCTGGTTAGATACAGACAATGTCATAAACCCGTTTGATGATGTGAAAGACCTTAGAGGAATGGGTAATAATTAAGCCTTCCATGAACACAACAAAACAATAGTTTTCTCCACCAAAAGGATGGAGAGATGGGTCCTATGAACTTTCAAGACAAGGGAAGAAAAGCTAATACATAGTATTGATACATTTTAGAGTGCCACATTGCAAGGCAGACTTAGAAAGTGTTCAGAAACTTCTATAGCCATTATTAACTTTGTAAAGAAACCACAGGGAATGGCTGCAATCCCTGGGGATTTTTTTTACAGGAGCAAAGACAAGAGAGATGTACCATCATCAATATTTGGAAAATGTAGATGGCATGGTCTCCAGCTTACTCTCGAAAATAACATTTAGCTGGTACAGTAGGCAAGGACAACAGTAAAACACTACCTCAGAAATCCAATTTTGTGAAGAACAAAGAAGGGAAAACCATAACTATTAGGGCCCCTGAGAATTTTCAACACAACCTGCAGTCATCACAAACACCATGGAATATGTGCAGTGAAGTTTAAGAGGACCATAGACAAATATTTGCAGGAAGTACCAGAGCAGCCAGGTTTTGGGGGCTACATGGGCCTGTGGGCTGTGCCTTCCAACAGCTTGGTCAGCTAATGACCAAGATCAGTAGCCTGGACACAGCTTGGACTAGGGGAGAGCACCCCTGAAAACTATTTCAGGTAGACTTCAGATGTGTATGTGCTCTGAATGTGTTTGTATGTATATTTGTATAGTCTGTTGAAAGCAAGAGACATCTCACCTATTGATGTTTTCAGGCAAGGACTGCGTCTGCGTCTGCGCTGACCAGGTCAAGAAACAAGTGCCACACAGGCCATCACCCACTGTCTCCAGAAAATATGCAGTAAGTTTATTTCTAAGGTACAGAAGGGAAATTCCATCCTTCTAGCAGCCAATTTTACGAAAGTTTAACACCTTTACATGCCCATCTGTGGTTTTAGGAACTCATCTTTGCTTTCACAGATTCTGAGACCAAGCGTCCTACTTTGTTCATAAGTCAAGTTGTTTGTGGTCAAACCCTGCGTACCCATGTTTCCAGTATAGTCAGGCTGATCATATTTACTCAGTAAGCATTTCTCATGTATTCTTAGATTTTTTTCCTCTATATCATTGATATCATAAATAGATATTTGAAGGGATTTAAAAAAAATCTAGAGGCTTTAGAAGTTGACACATTTTCCTTTCGTATCCATATTGAAAGATACTTTTTTCTGAACACTCATTAGTGGTCCATCAGAAAACATTTTCGATAATTTCCTGCCCCATGTCATTTGCTTTCACATTTGACATAATACTTATTATGGTGTATGTTGTGGTTTGTTAATGCATCCTTGCCCCCTTTAAGATTGAGAAACAGCAGAGTTGCAAGAATGCTATGTTGGAGAATAGATGTTTAAACCTTAGAGGTACTGGATTTTACTTTGGTAGCGGCCATGTTTAGTATTCTGATGGCACATTTTTATGTGCTCACTCAGCAATTGATATAACTAAAAGTGCAACAAAATATCTGTTCATTACTATCATTTCTATTTATAGTGCCAAGATTTTATCATATGAACTAAGAGGTTGTGATAGGTAGCTATATGTCTCAGCACAGTTTAAAAGACTTGGTCATAAGCTTCTGTGCACTGTATTTTGTGGTGTTGGGTTCTTGAAAATTAGTCTTTTTACTTTTTAAAACTCTTTAGCCAATTCGCTGCAGGTGGGGTGTTTACACCCCAGTAATTTTTTTTTTTTTTTTTTTTTTGTTTGCTGTTGCTAAGGCTTATTTACGCCTCTAGTTTTTTGAGCAGCAGGGTTAGGTACATAGTCATTAATGTGCTACAGCCTAATTTTTTTTCATGCATTGGTCAGCATGTTTGGAGATAACAAGGAAACCTGTACAAAATCTGTGCCACCCGGTTACGAAATGATTTTTGAAGTTCTGCTCTTACAAGATAATAGATGATACTGGTAAAAACCCTTAGTAATCATATTTGTTTGTGAAAAAATAATCCAAATACTGCACATTTCACAATGTGTGCCTGAAAATATATTCCTATGAGTCCACAGGGAAAATGAAACACGACAAGTTCCAAGTGCACTTTCATGTGATAATTGCATCATCAGGAGAGACACGAGAGAGATATAACAGTTAGTTGATATACAACAGACATAACTAGGACGCCATTTGGTAAGCATTTGATTATCCAACTTGGACGATCACATTTCGAGATCCAATCAGTCATTCAGAATGGAACTCAGACTTATGTCGGGGAGGGGTTGTACTGATTATTGATGGGTATGTTTTATCGTATAACTGGTAATATAATGAATGTGAATCGCTAATGATTTTTTCAAAGCTGCCAATTCATTGACCACCCAGACCAAGCAGACTAACTTGAAATAAAGGTGTGAAACTTGATGCGTAAGTTTATGTCTATAGGAATTACTTGCCCTACATGAATATTCAGTTAGAGGAGTTAAGGGTTATTACTAATGGCATGCCAAAATTATAGGAATCTCAGTGGTAAATATTAATTATAAAGTTACAGTGGAAGAATGAAAATATTGGAGAAATTTTAGACAATAATGTGTAGGTAAAAGGTTGGCAAAATTTTGTTGGAAGCAAAATGTATAATTCTGTGTAAATAGTTATAAGATTTTAGATGTCTTTTTTAGGCTAAAAATGACAGATTAACCAATAGGTTCAAGCACTTTACAAACTCTCAAAAACCAATCAGTGGAGCTTTAAAACATCGTACTTTTATATTACTCGATTTGTCATAAGAAATGATTATATAACTGCAAAATTGTTACTTGTAGGCTCTATAAAGTTCGTGACTTTGGGTTCTAGGATTTGCTTTTGAATACCTGTTTGGTGTTTCCTCATTGATTATATTCATATAGCTTTTTTATTTTGTCCTACAGTGATGGAGTCAATTACGGACAATGACCGACTACAGCGGCTCCGTGAACTGGAAGGTCAACTGCGGGACCCTCGGGGCATCCTCAATGTTGACTCACTCTTGGTAGGTAGAGGATCAAAGCCAGCTTTGTTCATTGAGTTTTGTGGAGGAGAGGATAATATCATATTTCACGAGTTCACTGATTGCTGTTTTTTCCAGAGAAGAATTTGACAATGGTATATTACTGTTTTACAAGTGAATGTGCTTAGATAAGAGGCCTTTGTGCTGAGATACCTTTAGAGATGGAGTACAGAGTGATATAGGGTGAGAGTAAATGAAACAAGGGGAGTGGGAGAGAAGATATGTAGGGAAGCAGTGCTTACATGTGTGGATGAAGTGCATGCTCTTGTGGAAGATGAGTGTATGTAGAAGGGTTAGTGATGCATTGATGAGGGTAGATTACATGTGAAAAAGAGACATATATGGTTGGCATTAGGTAAGAAGGATTGGGAGATGTACAAGAGAAAAATGAGGCAAATGAATGAGAAGTTAAATTTCAAATACCTTCAGGAAGAATGAATGTTTTAGAAACAGGTGAATAGGGTAAGGGAGACAAATGGGACAAGCTGACAGGCAATGAGGGAAGGAGATTAGGAGGTCATAACAGGCAGAGATAAGGTGAAAAAGAGATGAAGGAGTATTTTGGAATGTTGAATGTGTTGGATAATGGGATGGCAGATGTGATGTGTTCGGAATGAAGTGGCATGCAGAGTGAAAGAGTCCTGGCAGGTGGTTTTGTGAAAAGAGAGAAGTGAAAATCTTCTGTAGAATGAAGTTTGGTTGGAATTGACAATGTTGATGATTAATTAGTTGGGCTATTCAACATTTGTATGGCCCAAGTTACGCTGCCTATGTAATGTCAGAATCGAAGTATAGTGGCCTTATGTAAAGGCAAGGGGGACAAAAAGAATGTTTAGATTAAAGAGATATCAGCCTGTGGAGCATACCTGGTAAGATGTATAGGAGAATTATGATTAAGAGAGTGATTGATTGCAAAGGGCATTAGATTGAGGAGGAACTGTGTGGCTTCAGAAGAGACATAGGATGTTTGGATCAGGTGTTTACTTTGAAGAATGAAGGTGAGAAATAGAGAAAGATAAGATGAATTATGTGTGATATATATTGAACTGTAGAAAACATAGGCTATGGTTTTGGTGCATTACACATGATAGCTACAGAATGGATGTGATTGGTGAGCCCTTTTCTTCATCTGTTCCTGGTGCTACCTGGCTAACGTGTGAAAAGGCAAAGAAGGTGGAAAAAGTATGGATTAGGGAAAACCTCTGAAAGGGTTGAGAGAGAGGCCAGGTAAAAGATGCTGTTATTATATGGGGTAAATGAAAAGTTACTAAATGCAGTGGAATTTTTATCAGGAGAGTGAGGGGTGTATGCAAGTAGGAAGAGAGGAGGGTGAGTGGCTGTTGGTGAAGGTGGATGTTTGTCAAGGGTGTGTGATGTGTTGGTTTACATTTGTATATAGAAAGAATAATGAGGGAGTGAATGCTAGCTGAGAGCAAAGAACTTAGGAAGGCTTGGGAGGCAAAACAGTTGCTTTTTGCACATGGTACTGTTTTGGTGACCAACTCCAGAAAGACTAAAAGCTAGCAGTAAGTGTGAATTTAGAAAGTTGAGAGTGAATGTGAACAAAAGTTAATGAATTGCAGCTGGGAGATGAGATGGGATAATATGAAAGTACGTTTGAAGGGATGGACCCAGAGGAGGTTTAGTGCTTTAGGTCCTTGGGAGTGGACTTTGCATTGGTTGAAACCATGGAGGCTGAAGTGAGTCATAGGATGGGAGAGGGGACAAATATCCTAAGTGAATTGACATGTGTATAGAAGGAGAGGGCACTGCTTATCAGAGCAAAAATGAGCATATTTGAAGGTATAGTAGCTCCAGCAGTTTTGAATATAGTGCTGAGTGGATAGGGATGAATATGTTTGAAATGCTTGTGAGGACAGTATTTTGTTTGAGACAAGTTTATGTAAGGAAGGATAATGAAATAGAGACTTGTGTCAGTTCTTGCTGTTTGATTGAATGACCTGATCAGTGTGTGCTGAAGTGGCCAAGGTATGTGGAGAGGACAAGCAAAGAAATCATGACTAAGATGACGTATGTGTCAGGTTGGGGGAGAAAGGGTGAGTGCCTATTTATGATTACTTATGACAAGATATTTCCCTGATTGTCTCTCGTTTTCTTACCACTTATTTGTTGTATAATGGTATTTTTTGGTGACAGTTCTGTTGGTGTATTTGTCACTTTATGGTTCATCTGGTATTGTCTTCAGCTGTAAGTCTTATCTTCTTTTTAATGTTTCTGTAGTCACTCCATATGTTGAGTATGTATTTTGCTTTAGGAACAGATGAAGACACTATTTTGAATATGTGTTCCCAATTCCATGCTGGACGTTTTTGTACTTTTGTTATTATTTTTTTATTTTGCTTTGTCGCTGTCTCCCGCGTTAGCGAAGTAGCACAAGGAAACAGACGAAAGAATGGCCCAACCCACCCACATACACATGTATATACATACATGTCCACATACGCAATTATACATACCTATACATCTCAACGTATACATATAGATACGCACACAGACATATACATATATACACATGTACATAATTCATAGTCTGCCTTTATTCATTCCCATCACCACCTCGCCACACATGAAATAACAACCCCCTCCCCCCTTATGTGTGCGAGGTAGTGCTAGGAAAGGACAACAAAGCCCCCATTCGTTCACACTCAATCTCTGGCTGTCATGTAATAATGCACCAAAGCCACAGCTCCCTTTCCACATCCAGGCCCCACACAACTTTCCATGGTTTACCCAAGATGCTTCACATGCCCTAGTTCAATCCATTGACAGCACGTCAACCCCGGTATACCACATCGTTCCAATTCACTCTATTCCTTGCACGCCTTTCACCCTCCTGCATGTTCAGGCCCCAGTCACTCAAAATCTTTTTCACACCATCTTTCCACACCCAATTTGGTCTCCCACTTCTCCTCGTTCCCTCCACCTCTGACACATATATCCTCTTGGTCAATCTTTCCTCACTCATTCTCTCCATGTGACCAAACCATTTCAGAACACCCTCTTCTGCTCTCTCAACCACACTCTTTTTATTACCACACCTCTCTCTTACCCTATTATTACTTACTCGATCAAACCACCTCACATCACATATTGTCCTCAAACATCTCATTTCCAGCACATCTACCCTCCTCCGCACAACTCTATCCATAGCCCACGCCTCATGACCATATAACATTGTTGGAACCACTATTCCTTCAAACATACCCATTTTTGCTTTCCGAGATAATGTTCTCGACTTCCACACATTCTTCAACGCTCCCAGAATTTTCGCCCCCTCCCCCACCCTATGATTCACTTCTGCTTTCATGGTTCTACCCGCTGCCAAATCCACTCCCAGATATCTGAAACACTTTACTTCCTCCAGTTTTTCTCCATTCAAACTTACCTCCCATTTGACTTGACCCTCAACCCTACTGTACCTAATAACCTTGCTCTTATTCACGTTTACTCTCAACTTTCTTCTTTCACACACTTTACCATACTCAGTCCCCAGCTTCTGCAGTATCTCACGTGAATCAGCCACTAGCGCTGTATCATCAGCGAACAACAACTGACTCACTTCCCAAGCTCTCTCATCCGCAACACACTGCATACTTGCCCCTCTTTCTAAAACTCTTGCATTCACCTCCCTAACAACCCCATCCACAAACAAATTAAATAACCATGGAGACATCACACACCTCTTGTCGCAAACCTACTTTCACTGAGAACCAATCACTTTCCTCTCTTCCTACACGTACACATGCATTACATCCTCGATAAAAACTTTTCACTGCTTCTAACAACTTGCCTCCCACACCATATATTCTTTATACCTTCCACAGAGCATCTCTATCAACTCTTATCATATGCCTTATCCAGATTCATAAATGCCACATACAAATCCATTTGTTTTTCTAAGTAATTCTCACATACATCCTTCAAAGCAAACACCTGATCCCCACATCCTCTACCACTTCTGAAACCACACTGCTCTTCCCCAATCTGATGCTCTGTACATGCCTTCACCCTCTCAATCAATACCCTCCCATACAGTTTACCAGGAATACTCAACAAACTTATACCTTTGTAATTTGAGGACTCACTCTTATCCCCTTTTCCTTTGTACAATGGCACTGTGGAAGCATTCCGCCAATCCTCAGGCACCTCACCATGAATCATACATACATTAAATAACCTTACCAACCAGTCAACAATACAGTCACCCCCTTTTTTAATAAATTCCACTGCAATACCACCCAAACCCGCTGCCTTGCCGGCTTTCATCCTCTGCAAAGCTTTTACTACCTCTTCTCTGTTTACCAAATCATTTTCCCTAACCCTCTCACTTTGCACATCACCTTGACCAAAACACCCCATATCTGCCACTCTATCATCAAACACATTCAACAAACCTTTTGTACTTTTGTCTGGAAATATTTGTTTATTTCCAGGGGTTGCACGCTACTTATCTTTCCTCCCTTACCATAGATTTGCAGCACCCTCTGCAAAGCATCTCTCAAATCTATCGTACCCTTATTTCACATCCATAAATGTCACAAACATATCATTCTGTTTCTTTATTTCCCTCATGTCTTTCTCTAACACTTGTGAAACTACATTATTCCTCCCCACTCTGATGTTCTGTGCATGCCATTATCCTTTCAATCACTGCTCTTCCATAGAGCTTGCTAGATATGCTTAATAGTCATTCAACAGTCATACACCTTAGTAATTTGAACATTCACTGTTGTCTTTTATAGTAACACTGTAAAGGCATTCTGCCAATCCTCAAGCAGTGTATGTTTGGCTCATCATGAGCCAAACTTTCATCGAAAATTCTAACTGCCCAGGTGACTGCACTGTCACCCCATTTCTTCAGAAGTTCAGCTAATTCCCATCCACACCTCATCTTTTGCAAGTTTCACCACTTTTTTTTTTCTTCAGCAAACCACTTACCATGACACTTTTGCTTCTCATACCTCCAGTCATCTTACTTATTCAACCACTGTTCAAAATATTCACTCCTCTTTACCTCATCTAATCATGTTACTACTTTCTCCTTTGCTCTCTTCACTAATGCCTGTATTTATTCTCTTGTTATCAGCTGCTCAACTCCTTCTAAAATATTTTCTTTTCCTCCAAAAGTTTGGCTCTTTTAACCCCATCTCTATTTGCCATCATTTTTCAGGGTCTACATCTTTTTTCTTGTTCTCATGCCCCTTGTTTTGTACATCTAATCTTTAACACGCCTTCCCAGCAAGTAACACCAATACACCTCCCTTTTCTGTTTCACTAAAAATTGAACTATCTCATTCCACCATACACACTACCCTGTGTTGCATGCCCATATCCCAACCTTCATGTGCCAAACACTTCTCTTTGACACTTAAGCATTGCTCCCCTAAGCACCTCCATAAGTCACCCACTCCTGTAGTTTAGTTCACTCAAGCATCTTGCCATCCTTTCACTGTCTCTACTGGAATGTCCTAACACAAGCCTCTTTTTCAAGCTCAAACATTTTCACCTCTCCCCTCCCACCCATTTTTTTTCACTTGTTTGTTATTTCCTGGAAGAGACTAGGGAAAGGGTGCATTTGCTGACATCTATTCTCTAGCTCTCATAAGGCTAGGAAAAGGGTGCATTTGCTGACATCCATTCTCTAGCTCATATGCAATGTACTCCTGTTTATTATTTTTCATACATGATTGCCATCTCTGAACTTTCACCATAACCTCCTTTAAGACTCAATTTGACATCTCACTACCAACACCTCTCTCTTTTGCAAGGCTATCAGTTATTACTTAATTCCATAATGCCCTCTTAACTTCTACCTCACTCACCCTCTCACACTCTTATGTCCTTTTTCAATCAGATATTCACAATCACTGGTCCATTGTCAGCACACGACTATGCAAGCTGTTATCCACTTTCAATCTCTTTGGATCTTCCATACCCATCAGTTTATCTTCAACTGTTGCATCACCCACTCTTCCACTTGAATTACCAATCACTGGTATTCAGACCCTTGCATCAGAATTGCTGACACATTCACTCAGTTTCTCCCACAACTCCTGCTCCTTCACTTTTCTCATTGCCAGGTTTATAAATGCCAAAAACCACTTTTATTTTTACATTCTTGGTCCTTCCATATCTTAAGCATAAGAGTTCACTCAGAATATCGAGATTTCTCTTCAAAAACCTAGACTTCATGGCAACTTAATCCAAGTATTCAAGATTCTGAACAAGTTCGATAAAGCAAGTCACGAACATCATTTCGAAATACAAGAAAATATGGTTGCCAGGACATATGGAATAAGACTTAAAGCTAAAAGAAGTACGGACGTGGGAAAAAGCTTCTTTTCCTATAGGTGTGTTGAACACTGGAATAAGTTGCTGTCAGACATGGTGAATGCCAAGACTATGAATACCTTCAAAAGTCATTTAGACAAATGTTTTATGAATTCAAGTGTACTATGAGAAAAATGCCATAAATAAACTGTATAAATGACATTGGTAACAGGGACAGTAAAAGGCTAATGTGCAGCAGCTGGTAGTTGGTGATAGCTTAAAAAACTGCAAAGTGGAATAACATTTTCTTGTCAAGTTAAACTTTTTTTTTACAGAACCCAGTTGTGAGCCAATCAGGCCTCCTGTTGTCTGTCTTTCTCATGTAAACCCATTTAAACAACAGCTTATTTCTTCTTTCTACTAATGGAGGTTACATCACATTTAGACTTCTCAGCCTTGGGCTTCACAGAGGATGAATACTCCTTGCTTGGATCTTAACCTTGTTCTCTACCTTTAAGAGATGAAATACAAGAAGAGGAGGGTTTTTGGTCTCAGCTTCCACCCCATTTAGTTACCTTCTATGACATGTAGGGAATACAAGGATAGTATTCTTTTTCCTTATCCTCATGGATTATGTTTCCATATAGCACATTTTGTGATTATCACTTTTCTTTATCTGCAAGCATTAATGGCATTTGATACAAAATGTTTTATCATAATACAACCTTTGTGGATGCAGTAATGGATTATTAGAGATTCAGTCACCACAGTACTATTACTTGATTTATCTGCTGATGAATTTAGTGTAACATATACCAGATTCACATATAGCAACAGGATAAACTATGAATATTATTGCCAAATATTATTTACAGTTTGGAGAAACGTAAGATAAGGCAAAAAAGTCTATTCTCGGCTTGAAACATTACTCTTGCTCACCTCAACTATTTCACCAACTGTTTGTGTAACCATCTGCAAACTGCATCATTTTTTAAACCTTTTACTTCTGTGGTACAACTTCAAGACTGCTCCAGTGATTGTTTGCTTTTTCACATCTGCACTTTGGGGCTACTCCAACATATATGTATAGTCTTGCATTGTTTTGATGATGTTTGAACACTTCTTCAACATGGCTTGTATAGGGGAGCATGCTTCTAATATCGTAAAAGCAGGAAGAGATGTTTAGTTCTTTCAGGTGTAGGTTGGTCTGTGGCAGGAGTTTGGATTTTAATTGTAGAAAAGAAATGTTTAGTAGATAATACTATGCAAATTACTGGTCTCCAGATTTATGGAGATATATCTTAAGAACAAATTGTTGTGTCTATGGATCTGTTTTCTTTAGAAGTATCTTTAATGAAACACATGTGTCTTGCATAAAGAAAATAACCCTGGTTTATATCCTCAGGATGCAGTGCAGGCGATGGTCGCAGACTGTGATCATCAGGCCATCAAGAGAAACAAAAATGTGGAGGCTTTCCTTAATAGATGTATGTTGTTTATCATGAGAGTATGTTGATTGTAGTCCATTTCTTTGCTTTTTAAGAAACTCAAAATCATTATGTATTCTGATTTGTTACCAGGTTCTCCAAGAAATGATTATTGTGCTCTTCTGACTTCCAAGTTTTTTAGTTGTGCATAAGCTATAGTATTTCAAAAGAGATTTATAGATATATAGGAATAATTTATTATTGTTGCCAGCATTTATGTGGTAGACCACTTTAGTGTTAGTATGAAAATTTTCCTCAAGAATGAATTATCCATCGTTTTTCTTCATGATTGACTGAACAAGTTGAAATATTTTGTTATTGTTTTAGTAGGTAGAATTAAAGTAGTACTGAAATTGAAGAACTTAGTTTTGATCATTTCTGTGATTATCCTGTGCCAAAAGTTAAACTCTTTGGTACTGAACACTGCTGATCACTCTGTTGTTGGAAACCTTTTTTCATAGCAGTTTGCATGGATTCTCACTTTGAAATCTTTTGAATCATGGGCCTCTCTCGCAAGTGGACAGAAATTTTGCTGGTGGGATTTTTCCTTGGAACAAAAACCTTAGCATAACTGACATCTATTAAGTGTAGCAAGTAACATTCTTTTTAGTGTGAATTCATATCGAATGTCATTTCTGATCTTTTTTTCTTTGTTTTCCTAGTAAATTACTTGAACTTGAATTTTTTCTTAAAGTAGAGAATGTGGCACTGGCAGAAGTATGCTCCACTCAAACTTGTTTGTTGAAAAGGTGAAAGGATAGATGGTAATGGGATAGTAGAGTTGAATACTTCTCCCTACCATTGTCATATCAGCTGGCAGAAAAATATCCAAGAAGAAAGACAATTTAGTGTGGAGAGTATAGTCATTTAAATTTTACGGGAAATAATGAATGGAAAATGCATTCTGATGATGAAACTTGAGTCGCCAGATATTCAAAGGAAGGTGCTTTGTATGTATCTGTATATCAAGATTGAATTGGGGTATTTTTATATTGAACTGTTTTGCCTGAACATATTGGTATTAACACCTTTAAAGTATATGATTAGCCATGATTGGAATGTACTGATGGGTTTTTCTTGATAGTGTTTGGTGACACTTCATTCCAATGTTTTGTGTCTTGACTCCCCATGTTTGTATTATGTCTTTTTTTGTTTGAACTTCATAGTGTTATTTTTTATCTTTTCATCTTTGAAGATTCCAGAATGGTTGTATAGTGCCAGTGTATAAAGGCAAGGGGAGCAAGAGAGGAGTAGGTTTATTGAGTGTATCTGTTAAGTTGTTTAGGGGAGTTCTAAGTGAGAGGGTGGTAGCATGCACAGAGCTTCAGATTCAAGAGTGGTTTGGCTGCGGGAGTGGTAGATGATGTGTGGATCATTTGTGTGCTTTGAAGTATGTGTGTGAGAAATACTGAGAGAAAGAAATATTTGTATGTGGTATTTATGGATCTTGAGAGAGCATATGATAGGGTTGATAGGTATTCCCTGTGGAAGGTGTTATGAATGTATGGTTTGGGAGAAAAGCTGTTAGAAGTAATGGTTTATCGAGACAGTAAGGTGTGTATGCTGTTAGGAAGGGAGTAGGATTTGTGGTTCCAAGTGAAGATGAACCTGCGTCAGTTGTATGTGATGTCACCATGGCTGTTTAAACTCATTATGGTGAGAGAGTTGAATGTGAGGGTTTTAGAGCGGGGAAGGTCTGCAGTTGTTGAGGATGGGGTGCATAGGAGGTCCTTCAGTTGTTGTTTGCTGATGATATGGTGCTGTTGGCAGATTTCAGTTATGTAGCTGTAGTATTTATATGGAATTGGGGGGAAACTTTCATACCTTTACCATAGTTCTTAGATGTAGGCAGATAGACTATGATTGTTAACATGTTCAATAAAATATTTCTTCCTTTTCTCCAAATTTTGTTACTACAGATCGGGAGTCCATACTGGATGTGGAACTATTACGAATGCGGGCAGACGATTTTACGAATATTAAAGTGATAGGTAGAGGAGCCTTTGGTGAAGTTCAACTTGTTAGACATAAGTATACTAAAAAGGTGAGCTGATTATTGTTTAATTAGTAATTGTTACATGTTTCTCTTTTTGCAATTATAGTGCAGGTTGGAGGTTTTACATTGTGATATTATTAAGTAGGTTGTATATCATACCAAAGGATTTTGTTTCATTTTTTATTTTTCCTGTCTTGTTTTCATGCGTTTTATTCTTTCTTCTAGGTCTATGCAATGAAACTGCTAAGCAAATGTGAGATGATAAAGCGATCAGACTCTGCATTTTTCTGGGAGGAGCGGGATATCATGGCACATGCTAATTCTGAGTGGATCGTACAACTACATTTTGCGTTCCAAGATTCAAAATTCCTCTACATGGTAATGGATTACATGCCAGGTAAGCACAGTTGAAGCTGGTCATAGTGGTGTTAGAATACCTATCAGTATATCTGGGTTTGATGTGTTGTCATTGGACTGAAACGGCATGTGAATTGTCCGGGATAACCCATGGAAAGGTGTGTGGGGTTTGGTTGTGGATAGGGAGCTGTGGTTTCATTGCATTATACATGAAAGTTGGAGAATGGATGTAATTGGATTGGACCTTCCTCCATTTGTTCCTGGCAGCTCCTTGCTCATGTGGAAAACGGTGATGAATTTTGAAAAAAATGATTTCTCTATAACTGTTGACACCCATATCCTCTGGGAACTCCCTCAAGGGATTGATCATAGGAAAAGTCTCTCCATAATTGATTAACTCCAGTGTTGCTTCTTAACCTTTAGTGCCTCACTCTCAACAGGCCACTGGCAGAGGGCAACTTTAGTGCAGTGTTTCCAGAGGTCTTATCTAATGTTCATACAGACTACTTCTATGTAATGCTCTGCCTTAATTTCCAACCTGCTACTTCTACCCAATACTCTGTTTAATGTCCCAGCCTACTGCATCTACCTAATGCTCCTGCCTAATGTTCCTTCCTACCCACTACTAATGAGTTGTGCAAGTTAAGTTTTGTCAAGTGCTATGTGTGACAAGGGAAGATTATCCATCTATGGACAGAATACCAGCATTCCACGTGTGGGTTAGGCAGAAAGAAAAGACAGTTACCTGGGTTAGAGGAGTGCAGTTTGACAACCACTGAAGTGCTGGTTCATTACACAGCCGTCACTAACCCTCATACCCAGGTGAGTAATACTGGTAATATACCTCCCTGGTTTGTTTCTGCCTCCTAGTGGACTGAACCGGCACATGTGAAATGTCTAGGGTAAACCATGGAAAGGTCTTTGGGGCCTTGAAGTGAATAAGGCACTATGGTTTTGGTGCATTATGCATGACAGCTAGAGACTGAGTGTGAGTAGATGTAGCCTTTTTTTTTTTTCTCCTGGAGCTACCTCAGTGACCCAGAACTTTGCAACACTGTTTCCTGTAGAGGGGGTGGCATTTTTAAATAGAACATCTTTATTATATCCCACTCTCCCCTTACCACTGTACAAGACAGATCTGGTCATTCCAGAGCAGAGATAATGAAGAATGAGTCTGTGGGAAAATTATATTTAATCCTGATTGGAATTAGATTGCAAGATATTGCTGTGTTCTTGCATCAAGTCCTAACTTCCATTCAGATGGATTAGGGCCTCCCATTAATTCTTTCACTGTATGTATGTACTTCATGGCAATTAATGGGTTTCCCAAGGTAGGCTAAAAGTAAAGTAGTGTTGCAAGTGTCTTTACAAATGGGCACTGGCCTGCATCACCAGCTTGCACAGTAAGCCTACTAAGTGTCACAATTATCCTGCAGGCAGGCAGGATATAATGCTATCTCAGGATACTCATAAGTACTTAAAGAGTATCACAAGAGTAATAATGTGTATTGCATGGTTAAGGAAGCTTAAGGGATCACTGCAAGTTCTTGATGGATTGACCATCAAGGAAGTACTAGAATTCCAGTGATGTTGTACAGTAAGCACCTTTGAAAATTGCTGTATATTATTTAGTTTTCATGAGTAGTTAAAAGGCCCTTGAAATTATTCATGTGTGAAAGTGGTATGTGTGTTAGGGTGTGCTTGACAAGCTGGGTAAGGTTATTTGCTTTTATATGTAACACATATCTTTGTATTTTTGCCTTATTATTTTTGTACCTATTACTTTTCTTTTGCTGTGCATTGTCTTCGAAGAATTTTTTATAAACGTGCAAGTTGTTACATAGTGAATTTTCATAACCATAGACTTGCCCATATGCTAGAACCATCCTACCGTCATTATGTTTGATACAAACCAACATTGAAAATTTGTAGTTGATGATTAATAACTTTTTAGGGGTTTTGCCTGGTTACATATTTACCCACATTTCTTATTGTAAAATCTCTAATAGAAATATAACACCCCAGTAATATCTTTACAACTTTGCACATGACATCATCCTCTTAGTCATCTTTCTTTCTTGCATCTCAAGTATACTCAACAAACTTAAACTTTTTTTTATACAAATGTTCTCTTTTGCCCCATGTCTTTATAAGGGTTGGATATATGGACTATGCCAGTTCTCAGGTGTCTCACCTTGTATCATACATATGTTGAATGTCCTGATTAAGCAGTCATCAGCATTGTCATCCCCAATTTTGACAAACTCATGTAGTTTTGTCATGTGCAGACCCACTACTACCTCCTAGCAGAATTTTGGAATGCTGATTTTTTTTTCAGATTTTTATTTTTGACAAAATCATATTTGGTGGAAATAGTTATTTTATTCATTTACTTTTTAATTCTGTATTCAGACAGAATTCTTTATCAAGTATAGGTTTTCAGTGAAGCAAAGAGGCAAAAGAAAAAGAGTGCAAAGTTTAAAAAGAATAATTCAAGAGTTTTTAAGGAGATGGAAGGAATGTAGATTGTATGATTGCCCTTTACACATAGGTGGTGATCTGGTGAACCTCATGTCCAACTACGATGTACCAGAGAAGTGGGCCAAATTCTTTTGTGCAGAGGTGGTCCTAGCGCTTGATGCTATCCACTCCATGGGCTTTGTTCACAGGTTTGTTACACTCCACATGATTGTCTTTTTTCTAGTTTTTTTAAGTTTATGTGATATGAGATTGTATGGTATGAACTTGCTAATAAAGCAACTTATGGACTAGTTGGACCCTCATGTTTTCAATAGAAAGGAACAGCAGGTGATGGAAGACCATGCATGCACCAACTCTAGCAGTAGATAGGGTTCAGGTGACAAAATTGTTTATTTAATCTTGTTATTAGTGTTGCAATTATCCTTTTAAGTGTGGCACATTTTGCTCAGCAGGAAGGTCACAGACAATGAGTTCTTGTATACAGTACATCATTAGGCCATCTTGGGATTCATTTATGGTTCCTTATTATTTTAATCCATTACCCATAATCAGTCACTCAGAACTCAGAATATCCTTGATCTCAGACATTTTGCTATCGAACAGGACCCTACCCCTTCATGCTGAGACTTGTTAATTCTCTCACACACTCATAGGACCATTCAGTTAATCTGAACTTTTGACATGATCAGAAAATGCAGAGACAATGAGGGTCAGGAAAACTGTTTGGCTGAGTAGTTATGATATATTGGGTTTTATTGAATATTTTTGATTTCACATGCAATGACCCACAATGCATCCTTTAGAATCAGCATATGGGGTTGTTATCATTTAGGTTTAATGTATTATGTTCTTGTGTGTTCCTTATTTATAACTTTGTCATATTTATCACCACACAGTATCATTGATGTACTACAGATACCTGTAAACAAATTAGACTAATTGTTTCTTGAACAAAGACAGATGAACGGATTTAGTGCCATTGCTGTGAAATAAAAAATCATGGACTTGCTGAACCCATTCTCTAACTCTCAGCATGCTAGATCACATTAGTGGTTTTTCCACTTTCCATAAATTGGAAGTGCCTGTTTTTCAGTATCATGCTCAGATTGTAACTTTTCATTGCGAGCAAGAACCATAAATATGCCTAGCAAGCACAAGTACTTGACATCTTTACAATGAAACAAAGGTCCAATGCAGTCCCACCTGAAGATGCTCAGCTCTCATATCCATGCAACAGCACAAAACCCAGCCCACCCATACAATGAAACAAAGGTACAATGCAGTCCCACCTGAAGATGCTCAGCTCTCATATCCATGCAACAGCACAAAACCCAGCCCACCCAAACCACTTTAACCACCAATTCCCAAGTAGAAATAAAAAGTTTTCCTCTGCCTCAAACTTAAGTATCTTGTACTCACAGATCCTCCCCACCCGCAACAAATATAACACTGACAAAACACGTACACACTGAAGTAACCCGACAAGCGCAAAACAGCTGACCTCCTAAACTCAATCTGAAACTCCAACCCACCAGACATATATTTATCAGAATCCACACTCCCCAAACTTACATGTATCTCTTTTCCCCATCTTTGCTCTGGACATCACCCATCATGATGACACTGTGAATGCAATTTCATCATATCTCAAGACACTTCATACCTAAGGTGCAGCTACCATAAAAAATACACTTAGCACTTACTGCTCATTTGCCCAAAACTCCCAACACGTAGACATACACACATCACAACACTTTTTCACATGGTTCTGACCAGTGGGTGTGGTCAGCTTCCTGAGTGCATCATGAGCCTCGTAGAGATAGGAGAGAATCCTAGGGCAAGTAATTATATACCCTAGCATTAGCCAAATTCTCAGTGTATCAATCAGTTCCATAGAAGAAGATGAAGAGCTTCATGTCTATTCACATATTTTTGTTAATGATTATTAGTCTTCTGCCTGCATATATATATATATGTTGTGGATGAGAGAGCTTGGGAAGTGAGTCAGTTGTTGTTCACTGATGACACAGCGCTGGTGGCTGATTCATGTGAGAAACTGCAGAAGCTGGTGACTGAGTTTGGTAAAGTGTGTGAGAGAAGAAAGTTAAGAGTAAATGTGAATAAGAGCAAGGTTATTTGGTACAGTAGGGTTGAGGGTCAAGTCAATTGGGAGGTAAGTTTGAATGGAGAAAAACTGGAGGAAGTAAAGTGTTGTAGATATCTGGGAGTGGATCTGGCAGCGGATGGAACCATGGAAGCAGAAGTGGATCATAGGGTGGGGGAGGGGGCGAAAATTCTGGGAGCCTTGAAGAATGTGTGGAAGTCAAGAACATTATCTCGGAAAGCAAAAATGGGTATGTTTGAAGGAATAGTGGTTCCAACAATGTTGTATGGTTGCGAGGCGTGGACTATGGATAGACTTGTGCGCAGGAGGATGGATGTGCTGGAAATGAGATGTTTGAGGACAATGTGTGGTGTGAGGTGGTTTGATCGAGTAAGTAACGTAAGGGTAAGAGAGATGTGTGGAAATAAAAAGAGCGTGGTTGAGAGAGCAGAAGAGGGTGTTTTGAAATGGTTTGGTCACATGGAGAGAATGAGTGAGGAAAGATTGACCAAGAGGATATATGTGTCGGAGGTGGAGGGAACGAGGAGAAGAGGGAGACCAAATTGGAGGTGGAAAGATGGAGTGAAAAAGATTTTGTGTGATCGGGGCCTGAACATGCAGGAGGGTGAAAGGAGGGCAAGGAATAGAGTGAATTGGAGCGATGTGGTATACCGGGGTTGACGTGCTGTCAGTGGATTGAATCAGGGCATGTGTATGGGGGTGGGTTGGGCCATTTCTTTCGTCTGTTTCCTTGCGCTACCTCGCAAACGCGGGAGACAGCGACAAAGCAAAAAAAAGAAAAATATATATATATATATATATATATGTGTGTGTATATATATATATATATATATATATATATATATATATATATATATATATATATGTTTTAAGATGTATCTTTGTTTTTTAGTGTTCAAGTAAACTTTAAGGGCAGTACTTGGTGTGCTATTAGGGCTTATGGTCCTTAGCCTTGTACTTACATCTAAAACTATTTTGTTGAAATTCATCCTCAATGTTATTTTTTGGCATACCTTCTTGGAACTGCACTTCATTTGTACTGTGCTTTTTCCCATTTCTGCAAAGAAAAATAATTTCATATAATGTTGCATTGTCCATTTATTCCTGTAATTGGAATTACTATGCCATCTTGTTAATACTCTGTTATTTTTACACCTTGTTCAAGTTACCATGTCATTTAGATATGATCTGTTTAGACTTACTCATACATTTTGAAGTTTTTTAAAGCCTCACATCCTCTTTGTTGCATTGTCATAAGTTTTTGTGTATGTAGTGTTCTTCATTAAAGATATTTTAATTGATTCCTTTCAAACGTAAGGTTGTTTTGTTTTTAACTTTCTCTCCATATACAAACAAGAAAAGATAAATACATCCAACCAGCAACATTAGGCCATTGTCTTTCACTTTACACATATCTGAATTTTGTGATTCACTTGCCAATTGCTTTGACTTTGGGCTTTTATCCCAGTAGGGCACTGTATTCACAGTAAAACTTGATGTACCTTTGATTAAAAGCATATGGTGCTGGCAGACTCCACCTCTAAGAAATAAAATCTTGATACACTCATTGCAACATATGCATACAGATTTGCCTGGGGAATTAAATGCTTCTACATTGTTCCTTCTTTCTCCCTCCAGAGATGTGAAGCCTGACAATATGCTTCTAGATAGTAGTGGCCATCTCAAACTAGCAGACTTTGGTACCTGTATGAAGATGGACAAGGTAAGCTATTCATATAGATAATTCCTGAAAGTTAGATGTTTAATCTTTGAAAGTGTTTATTATTTCCACAGAGGTGAGGTGGATGATGTTCAGTCTTTTATTCAGATTGTGATCCAGCTAACTTACCTGATAAAGAAATAAGCAGCCTTGCTGTATGAAGTATTTTGTGACACTCTTATTCCTCAGAATTCATTTACTGTTATATGTTGTTTAATATCCCTATAAGTTAAATGGGAATGATAGATTACCTAGGGTGAGGGTAAGGATTTTGAGACATGACAGAAAATATGGGTGTATGGTGTATGAAGGGAAAATATTAATGTAAGCAAGGTAACAATGTTGATATGACTGAAAATGTGACCAGTGGTCCTCACACAGGTTGTATAAGGTAAGTGAATGTGTTTTAGGTTTCTTCTGACTGGAAAAATTAGTTTTCATTCATCTTCTCACCTACAGGCTGAGCCTTATGATCATCTTGAGATGAGCACTTGCTTGGAACGAGTTAGGCTTGATCAAAACCTCACAAAATTTTTGGGAATCCATTAGAATTCCCTCTCTCACACTTTGATCTCCACAGATGAGTGGACTGAGGTTGATTGCATGCTCTTTAGGTCTCGTTGACCAATCAGCTATTTCTTGGGCACTGGGACATCACAACAATTACAGCAAGTGTGGGAAGTTTGCACATGGTTTCAATTTTTCACTTCCTTCCCATTGGTTTGCTACATGTGCATGGAACTACAGCATGCTACATCTTGAGTTCTTGTTACTAACCCCATCTTTTCATTAACTTTTTGTTTTCATACATGAATTGTATCATGTTCATTTTTTAGCAACTCTGGTTTTGTAGTCTCACTAATGTTATGTGCTAAGAAATTTGATGAAGTTAAAGTAATAGGACAAAAAAAATAAGGTGGACAGTTAGAAAATGATGAGACTAAAAGAAAAAATAAATGGATAATTCCAGGTGTGCTATTCTTCCTATCTATATCTCTGATGCCTGTTCCATTCTGGAACTCCCTCAAAGGGTTGGCCATGGCAATAGTCTCCATAACTAATGAACTCCAGTGCCTCTTCTTAACCTTTAGCGCCTCCCCCATAATAGGCATTTGGCATAGGGCAAGACTAGCACAGTGTTTGCAGAGGCTTCTGTCTAATGTTCCTACTGGCTGCTTTTACCTAATGTTCCTTTATACCACTACTACCTAATGTTCTCACCTACTACTTCTACCTAATGTTTCTATCTAATGCTCCTACCTAAATGTTTCTACCTATTACTTTTATCTGTTGCTCCTACCATTTTGCCAAAAGGCAGGGCTAGCATATAGCGCTCACCACAAGAAGATTTAGTTACAAAAAATGAGCCACTTGATTTAAGTTTTATCATGTGTTATATGTAACATGGAGATTTTGTATGTTAGTGGACAGAATGCCAGTAGTACACATGTGGGGTGATGGAGAGATTGTATGTTAGTGGACAGAATACCAGTGGTTCATATGTGGGGTGAGGCAGAAAGAAAGTCAGCTACCTAGGTCAGAGGAGTGCAACATTACAACCACTTAAGTGATGGCTCTCTACACAGCTTCCACTAACCTTTCCAATACCCAGGCAGGTAGTAGTATTGGTGATATATCTCCCTGGTCATTGATTACCTACAAAATAGATTAAATGTTACAATGATACCAAGTATGTTCATTTTGTTGATTAGTGGAATTACAGATTTATCAAAAGATGTCAGAAAATTTTGAAGGGTTTTAGAAAGAGATGTTGCCTGAAATTGATTTTTGGTGGCATTAAACTTAATTAGGTTGTGTTTTCCCACTGGAATATGCTTTCAGAGTTTTAGTTTATAGAGAAAGTTGTGTTGAGACAAGAAGCAGATCAAGTGAGAGAGGTGATGGAGCAGACTTGAAGGAAGTGGAGTACAGCATGCAGTTGCATTTTGTTATCTGCCAAAGAAGGATATCATTGATGAAAAAGGGGGAAATGTGTACAAGAGAAAAGAGAAACTGAGAGACACCACTTTTGATATAGAAAATAGAAGTTGATCCTTCAACAGTTATGTAGATTGATTAGCCTTTGATGAAGTTAGAGCTGAGGAAATGCAGTGAGGGAGGGAAGCCCAAAGAAGGGAATTTATAGGTGAGATCCGAGTACCATACTTTGTCCAAAGCTTTTGATATGTTGAGGACTACAGCATAGAATTCTCCAAAGTATCAATGATGATAACCAGACATTATTAAGATAGGAATGGATATCACTATTGAATCTTAACTTGATGAATCCATATTGATTAAAGAGGAGACTGAGATTCAAGATGATTTAGAAAATGGGTGTTGAAGAGGGACTCAAAGACTGAAAATATTAGGCATAAAGCAAAAGTATGGTAGTTGGATGGGTTTGAACAGTCACCCATCTATTTGATACCCCAGTTCATGCTTCGAAGTACTGCAGAAGAAAGCATTTTGATTTTCAGTTAAGAACACAAAAAAGGCACAGGTTTATGCTCAGGAAATAATAAGCTGAGTGATATGAATTTTCTGAGATGGAGCCCTACAAGTGTAAAACTCCCTCCCCATTATATAACAAATAGATAATTGATTACACTGTCCATATACAGGTATGGATGCCATCTGGTCCATGTCTTTGCTTATGTCTAGAGAGAGAGAAGTGCTTTTTAAACTACAAATACCTTGAGACTGTAAGGATTCCAGTGGGAGGGGGAATAATAGTAAGTGGAGCATGATAGGAATGAGGAAACATTAAAGTCACCCAGGGTAGAGTTGCTGTGTTGATAAGAGAGCGCTATGGTATTGCCAGGATGGAAGAGTGAAGGCAGCATGGTGTGACAAAAGTTGTTAGTGATGCTTTTGGCTAAATACCAGAAAAACCTATCAGTAGTAACTGAAGAGAGGTTGTTGCACTTCCTTTGGATAATGGAATGCTTTGCCTCAGATAAAATTCTGCCTTGGTTATGGCTAGAGATGAATGATGAATTTGAGTAAGAAGAACAAGAGTTTATTCAAGTCCATGTTGTCTAAAGTAGCTTAAGAGATAGACTAGAGATGAAAGTAAATGTACAAATAATGGTTAAAAAAAACTTCTGCAGGATGGTTTGGTTAGATCAGACACTGCCGTTGGAACTCCGGACTACATCTCCCCAGAGGTCCTTAAGTCACAGGGTGGTGAGGGGGTTTACGGCCGTGAATGTGATTGGTGGTCCGTGGGTGTCTTTCTTTATGAAATGCTGGTAGGGGATACACCCTTCTATGCAGACTCTTTGGTTGGCACTTACGGCAAGATCATGGACCATAAGAACTCTCTCAAATTTCCTGAGGATGTTGAAATATCTTCTGAAGCTAAGAGTCTTATATGTGGCTTTTTGACAGACAGGTAAGGCAAGAGCATTTTTACGTCAAAGCTTTCTCCTTTCAGCTTTTTAAGTAATGCATAGATGTTATGAAGTTTATTTCACTGTAAGTCATGAATGTTAAACTTTTTTCATACTTGACCAATTTTCTTGTATTAGTGAGGTTGCACGAGGAACAGAAAAAGAAAGGCCACATCTGCTCACATCCATTCTGTAGCTGTCATGTGTAATGGAATTTTGTTAGTTTTGAAGTGAGCTGCTTTGTGGGAACCTTAGAATACTCATACGATTTCAAAAGTAAGCAGTTTGGGTACCATTTACCCTACAAACACACAACTAACACCATTTTACTTATGTAACTGAAAATTGTAGAGCAACAGCAAGGAATGAGGCAGATGTGCTGATGCCTTTTTTTTCTCAGGAAAAGACAGCTAAGCTTTTTAGGATACATCTTTCTTTGGATATTTACTTATGTTTTTCGCTTTGATAATTGATGCTATGGCAGGGGAGGATTTCTAACCCCCACTCTGAATTGCATTCCATGACATAAAGATGCTAGGTTAGTAGTCTTTCTCCCTCAGTGTAACATTTCAAATTTAAGAACTTTTATTCTTGATCAAGATACAGAGCCCTTGCTAAATGTTCCCTGAAAAGTGTGATCTTTAAGTGAGTGACATTGAACTCAACTTCAACTTGTGTTTGATGAAATAGATATGGGTTATGTTCCATGGGAACATTTCTGGTGAATGGATTCCCACATAGTGACAGGGTTTTGTTCCTGCAAAACTTGACCTTCTGCAATATACATTCCATTGAAACCTATATTTTTTAGGGTTTAACATTCCTGTTCACTGATTTTCCATATTTGTCTCCAAAGTTTAGAATATGCAAGCAGGAGCATAGCTTGTAAGTGTTTAACCACGTGTTATTTTATGTAGACAAGTTTTTTCTTTTTGTAATAACTGACATAGCATGGGCAAAACATTCCCCAGTTATGGTCATGTAAGGGAAAGGAATTCATGATGAGAAAAAAATGAAGATTCATCAAGATTTTGTAGACCTGACTTAAACTTAGAAAGGATTAGGAAGAGGGTCAAATGAAACGAGGAACTTTTCAGTTTTGCTGTTTGAGGAAAGAAGGAAGTATGATACTGGTCAGTCATTATGTGGTTTGTCACCACGCAGAAACTTATAGAAGTAGCAGCCAGACACGAGTAACAGGCCCAGACTTTGGTGCATGGACGCATGTAGACATCTTGAGAGTAGTAGCACGTAAAGAGTAGGGTGTAACAGTTAAGTGTTTCTGACCATGACATTTTTTGGGCCACCTGGGTTTGACTTGGCACAAAGGTTCGAATCCTGATTGTAGCAGTCGGCCTAGCTGTTCATCTTTCAGTGGTTTTTCAGTAAATTGAATACCTGGTTAGGCTAGGATATGTGTATATCTTATGTTCTTTCATATGTGTCTGCTGTTTCCTGCAATAGTGAGGAAATGCTAATAACAGATAAAGACATACCACATTCACTCACATCCATTCTCTGACTGTCATTTGCAATGCACTGAGATCACAGTTTCCAATACACAACCAGGCCCCACAGACCTTTTATATGTTTTTCCCTTACAGCTTCACATTTCCTGGTTCAGTTTGCTGGCAGCTTGTTACCCCTTTTATGCCTAATTGTTTCAGATTACTAGATCACACTTTTAAAAAACCCCCCCCCCCCCCCCCCCCCCCAAAAAACCACCCCTTCATGTTCAGGTCCCAGTCACTCAAGATATTTTACACTCCAACCATTCATCTCCAGTTTGTCTCTCTATACATATGTATGGTAGTAAAAAGAGTGCGGTTGAGAGAGGAGAAGAGGGTGTTTTGAAATGGTTTGGTCACATAGAGAGAATGAGTGAGGAAAGATTGACAAAGAGGATATATGTGTCAGAGGTGGAGGGAACGAGGAGAAGTGGGAGACCAAATTGGAGGTGGAAAGATGGAGTGAAAAAGATTTTGAGTGATCAGGGCCTGAACATGCAGGAGGGTGAAAGGCGTGAAAGGAATAGAGTGAATTGGAACGATGTGGTATACTGGTGTCGACGTGCTGTCAGTGGATTGAACCAGGGCATGTGAAGCGTCTGGAGTAAACCATGGAAAGTTTTGTGGGGCCTGGATGTGGAAAGGGAGCTATGTTTCGGTGCATTATACATGACAGCTAGACTGAATGTGAACGAATGTGGCCTTTGTTGTCTTTTCCCCTCGTGCACATGTGGGGGGAGGGGGTTATTATTTCATGTGTGGCGGGGTGGCAATGGGAATGAATAAAGGCAGACAGTATAAATTATGTACATGTGTATATATGTATATGTCTGTGTGTATATATATGTATACATTGAGATGTATAGGTATGTATATTTGCCTGTGTGGACATGTAGGTATGTACATATGTATGTGGGTGGGTTGGGCCATTCTTTCGTCTGTTTCCTTGGGCAACCTCGCTAGCGCGGAGACAGCAACAGAGTAAAATAAAAAAAAATATAAAATATATATTTATTTATCTTTGTCGCTGTCTTCCGCGTTAGCGAGGTAGCGCAAGGAAACAGACGAAAGAATGGCCCAACCCACCCACATACACATGTATATACATACACATCCAGACATGCACATATACGTACCTATACATCTCAACATATACACATATATATATATATACACACACACACACTCTATTCCTTGCCCTCTTTTCACCCTCCTGCATGTTCAGGCCCCGATCACTCAAAATCTTTTTCACACCATCTTTCCACCTCCAATTTGGTCTCCCACTTCTCCTTGTTCCCTCCACTTCTGACACATATATCCTCTTGGTCAATCTTTCGTCACTCATTCTCTCCATGTGACCAAACCACTTCAAAACATCCTCTTCTGCTCTCTCAACCACACTCTTTTTTATTACCACACATCTCTCTTACCCTTCCATTACTTACTCAATCAAACCACCTCACACCACATATTGTCCTCAAACATCTCATTTCCAGCACATCCACCCTCCTCCGCACAACTCTATCTATAGCCCAGCCTCATAACCATATAACATTGTTGGAACCACTATTCCCTCAAACATACCCATTTTTGCTTTCCAAGGTAACGTTTTCAACTTCCACACACTTTTCAACGCCACAGAACTCTCTCTCTCTCTCTCTCTCTCTCTCTCTCTCTCTCTCTCTCTCTCTCTCTCTCTCTCTCTCTCTCTCTCTCTCTCTCTCTCTCTCTCTCTCTCTCTCTCTCTCTCTCTCTCTCTCTCTCTCTCTCTCTCTCTCTCTCTCTCTCTCTCTCTCTCTCTCTCTCTCTCTCTCTCTCTCTCTCTCTCTCTCTCTCTCTCTCTCTCTCTCTCTCTCTCTCTCTCTCTCTCTCTCTCTCTCTCTCTCTCTCTCTCTCTCTCTCTCTCTCTCTCTCTCTCTCTCTCTCTCTCTCTCTCTCTCTCTCTCTCTCTCTCTCTCTCTCTCTCTCTCTCTCTCTCTCTCTCTCTCTCTCTCTCTCTCTCTCTCTCTCTCTCTCTCTCTCTCTCTCTCTCTCTCTCTCTCTCTCTCTCTCTCTCTCTCTCTCTCTCTCTCTCTCTCTCTCTCTCTCTCTCTCTCTCTCTCTCTCTCTCTCTCTCTCTCTCTCTCTCTCTCTCTCTCTCTCTCTCTCTCTCTCTCTCTCTCTCTCTCTCTCTCTCTCTCTCTCTCTCCCATGATTCACTTCCATGGTTCCATCCACTGCCAAATCTACTCCCAGATATTTAAAACACTTCCCTTCCTCCAATTTTTCTCCATTCAAACTTACCTCCCAGTTAACTTGTCCCTCAACCCTACTGTACCTAATACCCTTGCTCTTATTCTCATTTACTCTCAACTTTCTTCTTTCACACACTTTACCAAACTCAGTCACCAGCTTCTGTAGTTTCTCTCCCGAATCAGCCACCAGTGCTGTATCATCAGCGAACAACAACTGACTCACTTCCCAAGCTCTTTCATCCACAACAGACTGCATACTTGCCCCTCTTTCCAAAACTCTTGCACTCACCTCCCTAACAACCCCATCCATAAACAAATTAAACAACCATGGAGACATCATGCACCCCTGCTGCAAACCAACATTCGCTGCAAGCCAATCACTTTCCTCTATAGGTGTGCACATACACCTATATATATGCACAGACACAGTTTCATGCTTGTTCGCCTTCATCCATTTCCGGCACCACTCCACTGTACAGGAAACAGCATCGCCACCCCTTGCGTCAGCAAGGTATTACTAGGAAACAGATGAAGAGAGGCCACATCTGCTCACTCATTCTATGTATATTATTCCTGGGGATTGGAGAAAGAATTATTCTTACCTATTCCTTATGTGTCATAGAAAGCTCCATAAACTTTTCCGTGGTTTACCCCAGACATTTCACATGCCCTAGTTCAGTCCATTGATAGCATGTCGATCCCGGTATACCACATCATTCCAATTCACGCTTCTCCTTGCACACCTCCCACCCCCCTGTATGTTCAGGCCCCGATCACTCAAAATCTTTTTCACTCCATCCTTCCATCTCCAATTTGGTCTCCCACTTCTTTCTCCCTCCACCTCTGACACATATATCCTCTTTGTCAATCTTTCCTCCCTCATTCTCTCCATATGTCCAAACCATTTCGACAAACCCTCTTCTGCTGTCTCAACCACACTCTTTATTTCCACACATTTCTCGTACCCTTTCATTATTTACTCGATCAAACCACCTTACACCACACATTGTCCTCAAACTTTTCATTTCCAACCCATCCACCCTCCTTTGTACAACCCTGTCCATAGCCCATGCCTTGCAACTTTGTAATATTGTCGTAACTACTATTCCTTCAAATGTACCCATTTTTGATGTCCAAGATAACATTCTCTCCCTCCACATGTTCTTCATCGTTCCCAAACCTTTGCTTCTCCCACACCCTGTGACTCACTTCAGCTTTCATGGTTCCATTTGCTGCTAAGTCCACTCCCAGAGATCTAGAACACTTCACTTCACTTCCAATTTTTCTCATTCAAACTTACATCCCAATTTACATGTCCCTCAACAGTACTGAACCTAATAACCTTGCTCTTATTCACATTAACTCTCAACTTTCTCCTTCCACACACTTTTCAAAACTCAGTCACCAACTTTTGCAGTTTCTCCTTCAAATCAGCCTCCAGAGCTGTATCATCAGTGAACAACAACTGACACTTCCCAGGCCCTCTCATCCCCAAAAGACTGCATACTCACCCCTCTCCAACACTCTTGCATTTACCTCCCTAACAACTCCATCCATAAACAAATTAAACAACCATGGGGACGTCAGACACCCCTGTCGCAGACCGACCTTGATTGGGAACTAATCACCCTCCTCTCTTCCTACTTGTACACATGCTGTACATCCTTGATAAAAACTTTTCACTGCTTCTAGCATCTTACCTCCCACACCATATGCCCTTAAGACTTTCCACAAAGCATTTCTGTTAACCCTATCATATATTCCTTCTCCGGATCCCTCTATGCCACATAGAAATCCATCTGTTTTTCCTTTCTCACACATTCTTCAAAGCAAATACCAGATCCACACATCCTCTACCACTTTTGAAACGACACTGCTCTTCCCCAGTCTGATGCTCTGTACATGCCTTCACCCTCTCAATCAATGCCCTCCCATATTTTTTTCAAGGAATACTCAAGAAGCTTCTATTGCATCATATTGCATTAATTAGATGACCTTGATAAGGGCATTCAGTTGCTTGTGCCATCTTAGCTGACCTAAAAGAAAAATCATGAGATATAGAGAGAGGTAGTTGGAGAGAGGTGATACCTCTGAATTATTGAGAGAAAATGCCTTTGCTTTGACTCTGGCTAATAAAGAGTTTAAGGAAGACACAGTTGTTTTGCTAGAAGTCTGAGCCCTTCTTATGCTGGTGAACAAAGGCATTCAGGGTAAGAACTTGTTCAAGGTTTATCCCTATTGAAGAATTGAACTAGGTTCTTTTGATTTTGTGACAGGTATGATGGAGTTGGAATTATGTATTTGTAACTGGGTATGTGAACACTTTTATCCTTGCAATGTTGAAAAACAAAACTTTGCTTCATCACCTTCATTACCAGTTATATTGACCTTAAGTGCATGTGTCAAGCTTCATTGAAAAAAGGTGCAACATGCCCCTTTTTTTTTCTTATTTCTTTCAGATTAATGCGGTTAGGTGGGAAGGGCATAGAAGAGATAAAGCAACACAGATTTTTCATCAATGATCAGTGGACTTTTGACACCATCAGAGAATGTAAGTATTGTTAACATTGTAATGGGCCCAGTGGAGGGTAACATCAGCTTAATGTTCTCGATGTTAAGGTTTTTATAACGTGACATTTAAAAGAGTAAGATTATTTTAATTAGATTCAATGTTGCTGTTACTGTTGTCTGGATTTAGATGTAGGTTTTGGTTAACCTCAGCAATGGAACCTTGATCTGCTCAAGTCAGTTGTTCTTTTAGGAAACATTGACCCACATTAATTGATGTACTATTCCCTTTACTTTTTAGTATCCAGCAGACTGATTGCTTAGAAGTTTTTGAGCTGTGCTGATTGGTTGATATTAAAAAAGAGACTTTGTAACATAATCCCTTTTGAATTACATAATTTAAACAAACTGAAGTGAACCTGACTTTGCTTCACCTTCCCTTGATGAAAGCCTCAAAGTAATGGACTGATGAAAGTTGTTGGCGAAAGGAAAAAGTAAGATTAGACAATACAAAGATTCTGACATTGGTTTGGATGGTAGTGCATAAGTGAGAATGCTAATGGGTAGATACCCATTCCAAACATACAACTATGTACAAAATACTCATAGTGTGTTTTGGATTATGTTCTTTTTTATTATTACCTACACTGATCATGAATGATTCTTTTGCATTTTAGGTGTCCCACCAGTAGTACCAGACCTCGCAGGGGATGATGATACAAGTAATTTTGATGAAGTTGAGAATGAAGACACACCAGATGAAATCTTTCCCACCCCAAAAGCCTTCGTAGGAAATCATCTCCCTTTTGTTGGCTTTACTTATTCCAAGGACTACCGGTAATGTTCCACACAGTGTTTTGATTTAATTTCCCTCTGTGCTGTGATCCTGTTTCTTATTTTCTTCAGAAGAGTGCAAGTTGTAGTTGTATTTCATTGTTTGAATTGAATATCTGTCACTCGTTATTATTTCACTGACACCATGCTTCTTTCTGTATTGCACATACTTTAGCTTTGTTTGCTACATTTCATGCACCATGCTGCTGTTGGTACTGCACTCACTGTTGCTTTCTTTATTACCTCTCATGTCATGCTGCTTTCTATGTGGCATCCACTCTCAAACAAGAATGTATGGCAGTGGTAACATTACAACAAATAGAATGGACTTAATTTAATTTTCTGAAAAAAGGAACAGAGAAGGGGGCTAAGTGAGGATATTCCCTCTAAGGCTCAATAATCTATTCTTGACGCTACTTTGCTAATGTAGGAAATGGTGAATATGTATGAAAATGAAAAAGCTTCTGTCATATGATAATTGATATCTTTGTTGAGGATTTTTTAGTTTTTCACTTTTAGTGTTGCTGTGATTAAGGTAGAATGTGCAGACTTTGTTTATTATGATTACACACATATCATTGACATTAACATTATGAAAAGGAAGGATATTTAACCCCTGGATTTTGTAGAGATTCTCTTATAGTTCATAGAACATAGCCCTAGACAGTTTTTTTTTATTTGTTTCACTTTTATTACATAAAGAAATTATTATTCATTCATTTGCCATAGTAGCTGTACAGCAGGTTTTTAAAACCCCTTTATCTTGGCCAGTGATACATAAATGATATATTGCAGTGCTCAGTAAATTTGTTGGTTGACAAAACTCAGAATATTGAATATGTGTTACCTTTACTAGTCATACCTTATTTCCATGTTTCAGTTTCTAACCCCTCATTCCAATGCTTCCTATGAAAAGATGTTTTACTTTCTTTATGAGAACCATTAACTGCCTTTTCTAGCCTTCCTTCCTGACGAGAAAGTTATATTTTGATATGTCCAGATATTAACTATTCACTCGTTGCATTGAGTGGTTTAAATCCATAATTGTGTAATTCACTAGCATTACCCTGTAACTCATTCCAAAGAACAGTTTTAAATTTAACATGGTGTAAATGTTAAAAGTAATTTTATTTGGACAAAATTTTTTTAAGACCTGAATTACATGTGGTGCTTTACTTGCAGGCTATTAAGCACAATGGACAAACCAGATGGTAAAAGAAATTTGGTGAGTACTGTGACATTTTGATTTACTTATTGAATGATACTGAAATCTTAATCTTTCACTTCATATAGCAAAGGGTTATGAATCTTTGATCAGAGACACTAATTTGACCAGGTTGTCATCTGAAGTGGTTCATTTTTCAAACATTTGTAATTAATCAATTAATATGGTAACAGAAAATGTGATAACCTGCTATAGAATTCCTTTACAGAGCTATTTTTGAGCTTATTGGTGTGTGGAAAATTACCATGTTCTTTCATGTGATACATATGTTGCATCCATCTAAGGAAAGTTAGACTCATCTAAATGTAATTAAGATATGCATATTTACCAAAACATAAGTTTCTCATTCTGGGTTTATTATGTAGAATGCATTGACATCGTATTAAGGTATTTGTAAATGCTAGCTGATTGGAAATGATGGTGTTTAGTCATTAACAAACTTATTTCTTCTTTCACTTGAGGTATTGTTTGATTCAACAACCTCATGAGATCACAAATGAGCTTGTTGAATAGGGTTGGAATGATATTAATTGAATTATTGGAAAAAGCTGTATTTTCTTGAATGCTTCATATAGTGTTGTTTGAACTATATTATTATTTCATAAGTTAAGACTGAAAGGACTGTACACTTACAGCATGTGAAATTCATGCAAAGCACCCACTATGGTTTAGAGGGTTACATGCAAATTAGAAGCAATTTGTGTTGAAGGAAAACAGGGAGAGATGGAGTATTATAATGCTTGGCTGCTTTAGAATATACTGAATGTCACAGGCAGGCTTGAACCACCCACTATGGTTTAGAGGGTTACATGCATTACAGAAGCAATTTGTGTTGAAGGAAAACAGGGAGAGATGGAGTATTATAATGTTTGGCTGCTTTAGAATATACTGAATGTCACAGGCAGGCTTGAACCATGCAGGAGCAGGATGGAGAAAGGCAGTCTTGGGCCTTGTCTAACTCAGTATATTGATGAAACCTGATGAGCATTTTGGTGATTCATCTGCTGTATTTAGCTTGGAAATTTTAAATCAAGACTCCCCAGTTTCACTAACAGCAAGTGTACCTTACCTTGCCTTTACCTAAGGATTTTTCACCGACATGAAGTAGAGAAGGAGCTGTTCTACTATTCTTGGTTTCTACGTATTTGTGCTCCTTTGCCTCCCATACCTTGTTTAAATCTTAATTCTGAGTTTCATTCTCAGCCAGTATTTGATGCACAGTCATATAACTTCATATGCAAGGGGGTGGTCATGGTAATAGAGTCTCCATAACTAGTGAACTCCACTGCTGCTTCTTAACCATTTGTGCATCACCCTTAACAGACCACTGGCAGAGGGCAAGTCTGACATAGTGTTTTGTAGAGGCTCCCACCTAGTATTCCAACTGATTACTTCTACCTAATGCTCCCACCTAATATTCTTGCCAACTACTTCTACCTAATGTTTCCACTTAAAGCTCTGACCTAGATATTCCTACCTACTACTTCTGTTTGTTGCTTTTACCATTTTGCCAAAAGGCAGGGCTAGCACATATCGCTCACCACAAGAAAATCTAAAGTTAGGAAGAATGAGCTGTTAAGTGCTGTCATGTTTTATGTATGACAAGGAGAGATTTATTGTATGTATGTGGATAGAATGCCAGTAGTCCACATATGGGTGGGGCAGAAAGAAGAGACAGCTACCTAGAGTGCAACTTGGCAACACTGAAGTGCTTGCTCACTATGCACTAGTCACTAACCCTCTGACACCCAGACAAGTGGTACTGGTAATATACCTCTCTGGTCATTGGCTGCCCTCTAACTACTACCTACTATCTGTACTTTATTTTTGGCTTCAGAGCTGAAGTTTGTGTTAGACAAAATTACTTGATGCATTTTGAGGTTCATCAGATGCCTGGTTTTCCTATGAAGACCTTAGAAAGTTAGTGAACTGTTGATTAGCATCTGACATGAATTTATTAATGTCACAAAGCATCTTTTTGTGTCGATGCAACATAATGAGTTATTGAATGGATTGTAAAGACCTGAAAATTCACCACCATGTCAGGTTGATATTGTTAGGAACTAGATGAATGTAATGTAATTTTAAAAGCCTTTACTAAGGAGGTTAATGCTGTAACTATATTGGTCAGATGGAGTATAGGCAAAGGAAAAGAATAGTTTTCTTTTGGACATTTTGATTCCTTAAGACCATAACTATGAATCAGATAATTGACAGTAAAAACCGAGAGTGGTGTTCTTGAGTTTTTCCTAGATGGAGGTAGAATTATATAGAGCAAAAAAGAGATTTTAACATAAGGCAGGTGTATGGTCTAATGGTATGTTGCTTATTGTATTGATATGCTAACATAGAACTTGTAAGTGCTAAGAGTGAAGAAACAGATGGTATCCGTAATGAAATAATATCAGAAGCAATTAGATACACATACACAAACATATACATATCTACACATGTACATATTCATATTTGCTTGCCTTCATCCATTCCTGGTGCTACCCCACCCCACAGGAAACAGCATAGCTACCCCCTGCTTCAGCGAGGTAGCTCCAGGAAAACAGTCATAAAAGGCCACATTCATTCACATTAATTCTTTAGCTGTAGTGTAATATTTTTTTTCTAATAGATGAAGAATGGTCGATCCACTCGTACACACATGTGCATACACATATATATACATGCATATACATTTACAAAAAAAAAAAAAATACATTTACATATCGACATTACACTTTTTTTTTTTTTTTTTTTTTTTTTTTTTTTTTTTTTTTTTTTATACTTTGTCGCTGTCTCCCGCGTTTGCGAGGTAGCGCAAGGAAACAGACGAAAGAAATGGCCCAACCCCCCCCCCCATACACATGTACATACACACGTCCACACATGCAAATATACATACCTACACAGCTTTCCATGGTTTACCCCAGACGCTTCACATGCCTTGATTCAATCCACTGACAGCACGTCAACCCCTGTATACCACATGACTCCAATTCACTCTATTCCTTGCCCTCCTTTCACCCTCCTGCATGTTCAGGCCCCGATCACACAAAATCTTTTTCACTCCATCTTTCCACCTCCAATTTGGTCTCCCTCTTCTCCTCGTTCCCTCCACCTCCGACACATATATCCTCTTGGTCAATCTCTCCTCACTCATTCTCTCCATGTGCCCAAACCATTTCAAAACACCCTCTTCTGCTCTCTCAACCACGCTCTTTTTATTTCCACACAACTCTCTTACCCTTACGTTACTTACTCGATCAAACCACCTCACACCACACATTGTCCTCAAACATCTCATTTCCAGCACATCCATCCTCCTGCGCACATCTCTATCCATAGCCCACGCCTCGCAACCATACAACATTGTTGGAACCACTATTCCCTCAAACATACCCATTTTTGCTTTCCGAGATAATGTTCTCGACTTCCACACATTTTTCAAGGCTCCCAAAATTTTCGCCCCCTCCCCCACCCTATGATCCACTTCCGCTTCCATGGTTCCATCCGCTGACAGATCCACTCCCAGATATCTAAAACACTTCACTTCCTCCAGTTTTTCTCCATTCAAACTCACCTCCCAATTGACTTGACCCTCACCCCTACTGTACCTAATAACCTTGCTCTTATTCACATTTACTCTCAACTTTCTTCTTCCACACACTTTACCAAACTCAGTCACCAGCTTCTGCAGTTTCTCACATGAATCAGCCACCAGCGCTGTATCATCAGCGAACAACAACTGACTCACTTCCCAAGCTCTCTCATCCCCAACAGACTTCATACTTGCCCCTCTTTCCAGGACTCTTACATTACACATATTCATTTTATTTATTATACTTTGTCGCTGTCTCCTTCGTTAGCGAGGTAGCGCAAGGAAACAGACGAAAGAATGGCCCAACCCACCCACATACACATGTATATACATACATGTCCACACACAGCACATATACATACCTATACATCTCAACGTATACATATATATCCATACACAGACATATACATATATACACATATACACAGACATATACATATATACACGTGTACAAATTCATACTTGCTTGCTTTCATCCTTCCTGGTCCCCCCCCCCCACACACACACACACACACACACACACACACACACACACACACACACAGAGCGAGGCATGGGCTGTAGCTATGATTGTACAGGGGAGAGCGGATGTGTTGGAAATGAAATGTTTGAGAACAATATGTGGTGTGAGGTGGTTTGATTAGATTATGAAAGGGTAAGAGAGATGTGTGGAATAAAAAGTATGGTTGAGAGAGCAGAAGAGGGTGTGTCAAAATGGTTTGGACATATGGAGAGAATGGGTGAGGAAAGATTGACACAGAGGATATATGTGTCAGAGGTGGAGGGAGCAAGGAGAAGTGGGAGACCAAATTGGAGATGGAAGGATGAAGTGAAAAAGATTTAGAGTGATCGGGGCCTGAACATACCATAGGGTGGGAGGTGTGCAAGGAATAGAGTGACTTGGAACGATTTGGTATACCGGGATCGATGTGCTATCAGTGGACTTAACCAGGGCATGTGAATTATCTGGGGTAAACCATGGAAGGGTCTGTGGGGCCTGGATGTGGACAGAGAACTGTAGTTTTTGGTGCATTACACATGACAGCTAGAGACCGTGTGTGAACGAATGTGGCTTTTTTTGTGTGTTTTCCTGGTGCTACTTGGTGAAGCAGGTGGTAGTGATGTACAGACCATCTGACTGGGGAGGAGGAGTGTGATTTTAAAAGTGGTTGAGGATGTGTGGATAACTTGTTTGATTTAAAGAATGTGTAAGAAATATTTAGAAATACAGATGGATTTTTATATGGCATTTATGGATATGGAGAAGGCTTATGATAGGGTTGATGAAGATGCTTTATGGAAGGTTTTAGGAATATGCGGTGTAGGAGGCAAAGCTGCTTTAAGCAGGGAAGTTTTTACTGAGGGTGCATTGCTTGTGTAAGAAAAGAAGAGAAGAGAGCGAAATGCACGTATCTCAGCTGCAGTATACAGAAAAATCACTGGGGCATGTATACACTACCCGAAGGTAATGGGTTTATAAACCTGAAAGTCATGACACAAAGTCAAAATGGCCTGCCTTACCATTAGATCCTTGTGATACTTCATGATATTGTTCCATTAAGGAACTTCCACAGGACTCTTGCTTGTGTTCAGTATACAGAACCCAGGTGGTTGCTGGTGTGCTGCTCTGTTTTTGCATAAATGGAGATTATCTGGTAACCTTCTATAGGGAAGGTGAAAACAGACCCTGAAGGCTTAGTGTTTTGCTGATGGATCAAGAGAAGTGAGTTTGATGTTGCAGAGCACAGTTCTTAGTGGTTTCTTGTGTACATCTGCTTAACATGTATTCATGCTGAGTTCATCTCATAAACCTCTGTCTTCAGAAGGGGAAGCAGACAGCAACACAAAGATCAGATATTACTTTCATAAACCTCTTGTCATTAGTAGTAGAAGCAGACAGAGAGACTAACTGAAGATTACCTTTCCCTTGTTAATGTATATATCGTACACTAATGGAAGTGAGTTAGAGGATGTCCTCTCATGGGGAATCATTCTGAGTCCTCTTGACACAATTCTTTATTGAATCCCATTGAGTTTTTTTAGTTCTCTCTAATGCCCAAGGGCTTTGCATAATTGTTTCAGAATGATTTTCCAACAGTTTTCTTTGTGTACTGTAGTCAGAGCCATGGTATTGTTTCATGGAACTAGGATAAGTCACCACTTTAGTTAACCTAACATACCCCTCAGACCACAACCAAAGGCTATTTTCTGTCATATATCACATTTTAATTTGTTTGTAAGTGATCTTCCTTTTTTCTTTCTTTCATACTTGTTTGCTATTTCATGCATTAGTGTGGTAGTACCAGAAACAAATGAAGGAAAGACCTCATTTGCTCATATCCATTGTCATGTATAATGGGTATGTTTGAGTTTATAGTAATCCTGATGGTGGTGTATGGATTTGAGGCATGGGCCCATAGATAAGAGTGTACAAAAGAGGGTGAATGTGTTGGAAATTTGATGCTTAATGACAGTATATGTTGAAAGGAGGATTAATCAATTAAGTAATGGTAGGGTAAGAGAGAAGTATGATGATAGGAAGTGTGGTTGAAGGGGTTGTGCTGAAATAGTTTGGACATATGGAGAGAATGAGTGAGGAGAGGTTGACAAAGAGGATGTATGTGTCAGAAGTAGATGGGATAAGAAGGGAGAGACCAAATTGAAGATTGAAGGATGGAGTGAGTAAATTTTGAGTGTTCAGGACCAGAACATGCAGAAGGGTGAAAGGTATGCACAGGTTAGAGTGAATTGGAGTGATGTATACAGGGGCAACATGCTGTCCTTGGACTGAACCAGGGCATATGAAGCAGACGGGGAATCCTCAGGAAGATCTTTTGGGCTTGTTTGTGGACAGAGGGCTGTAAATGATTATGTTATACATTAAACAAGGTTAATGAATTGATGGATATTCTTTGAATTTCGAAGGCCATATCAAAATATTAGTCTTGCTTAGCAGAGGACAATGGATACTTCATTATAAGTCTTGGCTGGTCTCCAAACGAACACACACACACACACACACACACACACACACACACACTCCTCACAAGGGGAATGAGAGACATATTGCATGTCCCTGAAAAAATCATAAAAACATTAGGTAATTAATTTTTTTTTTTTTTCCAAAATGCCTGACAATATATTCATCAGTTCTGGATGCTGAGAGCATTGTCAGTGGAATTCCAGTGGTGCTTTTGAAATATAGCTCATAGTGTTGGCCTTGGGTTAAAGATGCATAGATGAATGCCCTGAAACAGAATTTCAACAAAGCTGTGGGTTTAAAGTTTAGAGAGAGAAATAACACTAAGCAGTAGCACCCTGCCTCAGGCCTGAGACTTTGCATCCCCTTCTGTTGCATGCATAGGGGGATAAAAGAACTCATATTTTGACTTGGTGAATAAAGCACTTAAACCAGATTACAGAAATGCCTAACATGTCATAGAGCAGTTATGCAGACAGCTGCCTTTTAGCAACAAGGCAACACTGACAAATACACGAGTCATTTTTGTTTCTTCTATTGGATCGTTGTTATGGCAGCAGTAGGAATTTTGTTAGGTCATACTGATTGTCGGTTAATAATATCATTTTGAAAGCACACTTACAAATGATTTTAAGAAATTGCTCACCTTTGGTAATATTGTCACTGTAAATTTGTTTTCCTCCTTTTAATTCCACTTCCAGTAAGAAATCTTGAAAAATACTTGTATTTTCAGCATAGTATTCCTTGAGTTGCTTTTATAATCTTTAGAAACCCTATGATAGATAAGCTTGGTGTAACAAAATATTAACATTATAAATCTATAACCCTCATTTATGCTTATCTCGTAATCACATGGTAACAGTAGTGCTCTTCCCTACAGAACACATTGATATGGGAATTGTTGAAGGTACTGTATGCAAGAGTCAGCTGTTGTTAGTGATGATTAATTTAAATTATTGCATGTGTTTGGGTTTTTTGTCTTTAGTATTGATTTTGATGAAGCACTTATGTTTTGCTTGTGGCATTGTGCATAATTTTGGTATACTTATTTATGACCATTGAAGAGATAGACCTCTTCTTGCCTATAAGTAGACATTTGATCGACAGTGAACTTTGCATGGTTGATAGTTTAAGATGAACTGATGTGGATTTTTGTGTTTGTTTTACTGGTATTTTCAATGATAACTAATAGTGTAATATTTTGTGAGAACAAAATAATGTTTAAGATGTTTTGCATATTGTTGTGTTCGTCTTTTTTCTACAATTAAAGGCTTGACATTTTCATCGTGTTTAAAGTTCCTGTCTTTTAATTTGTTTCTCAGTACTTTTTATAGACACAAGGGAAGACAGCATTCATGATCAAGAACTAGGGTGCATGCTGGAGGATGCTCTTTGCATTTTGTAATTGTGTATGATTGCTTAAATGGACTTGTTCAATGCATTTTACATTTCCTCCAATTGTAGGACTTGATAAGTTCATTTGCAAAACTTACTTTTTTCATCATTAGTAATTATCACTCTGTTGTTCTCAGCACTTTTATGTTTTGACATATTAGGTTTCCCATCTTTCAGAAAATGGGTAAACAAATGTATGCAATGAGAAATCTGCAGTAACATTGATAATTCTGACCCAGTTTTACTGAGCTTTAATGAATAGTTATGTGATGCTGTGCATGGAAATATCTGGCAAGTTACGAGGGTATGATATTAAGATTAAAGTGTCATGTTCTGTGAACTAGATGGAAGTGGTAGGATATTGGTCTGGGGATGGTGGGCTGCATGAAGTGCTGGCTCCCCGTAGGGCACACCATCATTCAGAGTTCTTCCTTCCTTTATTTTTAAGCATCCAGAGCCTTGAACATAAATCTACTTTGATATTAAAGACTCATGTTCAGATTTATCAAGTATTATGAAATATCTGTTAGAAACTCAGGCAAAACACATGGTAGACTCCCATGGCGAAAGTTTAGGAAACTGCCTTTTAGTGATTGAAATCCATGTTAGAATATAGTTAAGAGGTTTGAAGATGGAATGATAAAATTATTTTGACATGAATAGAATAAGTGAGGGGAGGTTGACAAAGTGGATATATGTCTCAGAAGTGGAAGAGACAAGAAGGAAGGGGAGAGGTATGAGGCATACAGTGGATAGAGTGAACTAGAGGAATGTGATATACAGGGAGTGATGTGCTGTCAGCAGACTGAATGTAGGTATGATGAAGCAGCCAAGTGGAACCTTGGAAAGGCTCTTAGGCCTGGTTGTGGTTCTGGTGCATCACACAACATCTAGAGAATGGATGAGAGTGAATGAGGTCTTCTCTTTTTCTGTTCCTAGTGCTACCTTTCTAATGCAAACAAGTATGAACAAAAGAAGAAATGTATAGATTCTGAGACATGGGTTGATTAGATTCATCATTTGCAGAACATGATATTAGCCCTAATGGGCTCTTCTTTCCATTATGTGTTGTCCGATTGGGCCGTCTACCTCACTTTTTCTTGAAACTTCAGGCTGCCTAATAATTTCTTGAAACTTCAGGCTGCCTTTTATTAGTGAGGGCTAATGCTTCCTACCCTTTGCCTTCTCTTTCTTTCCATACAATCATATACTTCAGTAGGCAGAACATGTGAGAACATATTTCTATGGTAAGCTTATTTTCCACAGCTCCAACAGTGTCAGGTGCACTTTTCCTTTGTATGATCTTTGATTTCCAGCTCTTTTCCACCAATTAATCTGTGAATATTTGAATACATATCTTTTAGCCTGACATTACCATCTCTTGAAACTTCTGCTCTTATCTGCATTGCTAGTGGGAGCTGCACCATTCTTTTGCTACTTGTGGTGTCTTCATTTTTTTTTCTGCGTTTGTTTTTCTCTCCATTGTTTTGTTACATTAGATGAATATCCCACTACATTTCACCCTGTCTTTAAGATTCTTAGCTTTTGTAAGTAATTCTTGGATACCAGGTTCTTCATAAGTAATCCTCTTGAAAAAATTCCTCTCTGAGCCTTGTTACGCATATTCAGTACATATCAACCATATTGTCTTATAGCTATGTGTTTTCAAAAAATTATTCTTTAATATGGCAAGGAAAAATGAAACAGAGAGTTCCTTCATTTTTGAAAAGTCTTGCAGTGGGTTTAAACTTAATATATTAGGGCAATGGAAGTCAGTGTGTTAAGATGACTAGATTTTCAACACTTCTTAATCCATCTCACACAACGGTAGAAACTAGTGTTGAAGAAATATTGAGCTTGCTTTTTTGAGCCTGAATCTAAAAACGTTCTGAAGTGAGGTAATCCTTATCTGGTTCTTCCAAATTCGTTTTCTAAGCAGGAAAAAAATGTGAATATACAAGGCAGTTTTTCCATTTCACAATATGAAACTGTAGAATGGATAACTAGATGTGAAAAAATATTTGGCTTTTTTATTTTTCTCACAGAAGAGTGATGTTTGCAATGAACAGGGGTGTTCTGATTTCAACATTGTACTGTAATTACAGCTAAACAGAAACATGATTGATCTATATTATATGTTCAGTCGTCTGAAACATAAGATATTTGAAAAGCTAGGGATTGCCAAAGTAATTGATTGCAGAAAATTGACGTAAGCCAACTTAAAGATTAGGTTACTTAAAGAATGAGTTAATTGAGAACAGCAATAAGTATGACTAGATTGAATGAAGAAAGTGATGATGGGGTGTATGAGCGCTTTGATGTGACAGGAAATGCAAAGGGAATGAATTGTGCAGTTTTACAGTGAGTGAAATGTAGTACATTCAAGTGTTATGGGCACATGGAAAGAATGCTGGACGGAGAGCTTTCAAGCAGTGTATGGTAGTACAATTAAAAGGGTTGGTGTGAGAGGATGACCACCTGTAACATGAAGGATAGGTTGGAAGAGCACTGGAGGGAAAGAAATGGGGGAAGAATGCATGGAATGGTGTATGCAATGGAGCCATTTAAGGACAGGGATAAGTGGAGACTCCTCTGTTGTGCCTCCACCGCCACACACACACACACACACACACACACACACACACCGAGGGGGTTGCCATTTCATGTGTGGCAGGGTGGCGATGGAATGGATGAAGGCAGCAAGTGTGAATATGTACATGTGTATATGTATATATGTATATGTCTGTGTATGTATATGTATGCATACATTGAAATTTATAGGTATGTATATGTGCGTGTGTGGGCGTTTATGTATATACATGTGTATGTGGGTGGGTTGAGCCATTCTTTTGTGTGTTTCCTTGTGCTACCTCGCTAACTTGGGAGACAGCGACAAAGTATAATAAATAGATGAATAAAAAAAATTGGTGCATTCATTTGTGTTGTTACAGTTCAGTATTTATAGATTGAAATCAAATTCATTGGCACAAGTGTATTTAGTGGACATATGAATGATTCGCAGAGAATTCTTAATGCCTAACCCCATAGGTCTTTTCACAAATTGCTGTGCTCACTTTTTAAATTTAGTGTCCATCAGGGCCATTCAAACATCAAGGAATGTAGCATTTCTTTTTCCTCCAAACTTTGACTTAACTAGCAGCACATTTATTTGATTCTTCTAAAGGAACCGAGCTCAGTATGCACTCATTCTTGAAAAGATACCCAATGTGGCTTATGATAGATGGAATATGTTTCTCATTTAACACCCTTATGCACAACCTTACATATAATATTATCCCCTCTCATGCACAGGGCTAGTAGTGACCTTAGGGCACAGAAGAGTCACGCTGTATTTTTTCTTTGAGTAGTTTTTTCGGCACCTTGCTAATGTTTTTTCATGTAAACCAAATACGTTGTATTTTTGATTGGTTGTTCTTACACATAAAACCAAAGAAAATTAAACAAAAGAAGGAAAATTTTTGACTGTGAAGGTTTGCATTTTAGTTTTCAATGCAATTTACTCATGTTTTTGTCAACGAAAAACTGAATAAGCAGAACAAGTGTTATATAACATAAAAAGGAAGACACTACTAAGCTACCTCAAGTATAATAAGTAAATATACCTTTTTTTTTTTTTTTTTTTTTTTTTTTTTTTTTTTTACTAATCGCCATTTCCCGCATTAGCGAGGTAGCGTTAAGAACAGAGGATGAGGACTGGGCCTTTGAGGGAATATCCTCACCTGGCCCCCTTCTCTGTTTCTTCTTTTGGAAAAAAAAAAGAGAGGGGAGGATTTCCAGCCTCCCGCTCCCTCCCCTTTTAGTCGCCTTCTACGACACGCAGGGAATACGTGGGAAGTATTCTTTCTCCCCTATCCCCAGGGATAAAATAACTTTTGATCTTTACATTTATGAAATCAGAAATTGTACATGAGTAATGCTAAAGCTGAAAAACTGAAAAAGAGAAGATTCTTTTCTTTCACACTTGATCACTGTTTCCCGTTTAATGAGGGATCACTGGGAACAGACAAAGAAAGGCCACGTCTGCTTACATTTATTCTCTAGCTGTGATGTGTAATGCACTGAAACCACATCTCCCAAACCATAACCAGGCCTTACAGACCTTTCCATGGTTTACCCCTGATGCTTCACATGCCCTGGTTATGGCCAATGACAGGCTCAACCCCTGTATACCACAATGAAAAAGGAATGAGAAATTTTTTTTGAAAATTTTCACTTTTTGTTATATGCCATTGCTTTTATTTTTATATCATTATTTTTCCATATACCTATCAATATCTTTCCATATACATACATTATGGTAGGTTTAGAATTTTACTAGCATGTACAGTTTGGGTGTACGTGATTTTTGTAGAAAAAAAATTCCATCACATAGTGTACTATTGTACATGTTCAAGTGTAACGTAGTACACAACAGTACTACTTGCCTGGGTATCAGGAGGGTTAGCAACATTTGCTTAGAGAGCCAACACTTTAGTGGTTTTCAAGTTGCACCCCTCTGATCCAGGTTGCTGTCTTTTCTTTCTGCCTCACTAAGATGTGGAGCACTGGCATTCTGTCCACAAACATACAATCCCTCCTTGTCATCCTTTGTAACTAGGTTTTCCTGTGGTGAGCACTATGCACTGGCCCTGCCTTTTGGCAAAATGGGTAGGAGTAGTAGATAGAAGTAGTAGGTAGGAACATTTAGGCTGGTGCATTACGTAGAAATATTTTGTAGAAGTAGTATGCAGGATCATTAGATATAAGCAGTCATTAGGAACATTTGGAAGGAGCCTCTGCAAACACTGTTCTTAACTTACCCTCTGCTAGTGGCCTGTTAAGAATGAGGCACTAAAGGCTAAGAAGTGGCACTGTAGTTCTTTAGTTATGAAGACTGTTGTCATGGCCACCTCTTTGAGGGAGTTCCATTTGGAACAGGCATCGTAGATATAGATAGATATTGTGACAATCTTACTTTTTGGGTTGGTTTTAGGTGCCCAAGGGAGTTGCATTGGGATGTGGGTGGGGAGGTTATGCCTTGAGGTCCCTCACTGTATGATATACAGCAAAGCAATCTCAAGACGTTGGAATGTCACTTATTCCTCATGCATAGTGTATTTCTTCACCCCTTCCTTTACACTGGGCATGACATGCAGCATCTGAGGAACTCTTTATCTTTTATTTTCACTGAGCACTGTGTCAGTGTAACGTCCAATTGAATGTCACCATCACTAATGCTGAACCGCCTCTTCCTTCCCTCTTGCAACAGCATGTGCAGCTGGAGCAAGTGAAGCAGTAGGTGCATGTCTACATGTAGGCCAAGGCATGGCTTGAATGGCAAAAGGGACTTTAGGGGCATGGTGGAGAGTATTGCCAGTTGCAGGCCACCCAAATCTCGAAGTGAATGAACTTGTTGATGATGTGCTCTTAGAATTGGATCATAGTCACCTGACAGGAATTGGGGTTGTACTTCTGTTAAAACATAATTTTCATTGTTCACTTCTCTGTTCAGCTGGTGAACTGTTAGGATCTGGGAAGTGAGTTAGCAGTTGTTTGCCGATGATACAGCACTGGTGGTAGATTTTAGTGAGAAGCTGTAGAAGCTGGTGACTGAGTTTGGAAGATTGTTTGAAAGAAGGTTGAGAGTGAATGTGAGTAAAAGCTAAGTTATTAGGTTTATTAGGGTTGAGGAACATGTCTGTTGGGGTGAGTTTGAATGGAGAAGAATTAGAGGAAATGAAGTGTTTAAGATACCTAAGAGTGGACATGGTAGCAAATAGAACCATGGAAGCGGAAGTGAGTCATGGGGTGGGGTATGGGATGAAGGTTTTGGGAGCAGTGAAGAATGTGTGGAAAGAGAGAACATTCTCAGGGAGGGCTAAAATAGGTATGTTTGAAGGAACAGTAGTCCTACTGATGTTATATAGATGCGAGGCATGGGCTAAAGATGAGGCTGTATAGAGGAAGGTGGATGAGTAGGAAATACAATGTTTGCTGACAGTTCATGGTGTGAAGTGATTTGAGTTAGTAACAAAAAGGGTAAGAGAGATGTGTGGTAATAAGAAGTGTGGTTGAGGGAGCGAAAGAGGGTGTGCTGAAGTGATTTAGCCACTTGGAGAGAATGAACGAGAAAAGGTTGACAAAGAGGATATATGTGTCAGAAGTGGAGGGAACATGGAGGGCAGGGAGACCAGATTGGAGATGGAAGAATGGAGTGAAAAAGATTCTGAGTACTTGGGGCATGAATGTGCAGGAGGTTGAAAAGCATGAATAAGAATGATGGAAAGTTCCGTATACTAGGGTGGACATGCTGTCTCTGGACTGACCCAAAGCATGTGAAGTTCCTGGGTAGACCATGGAAAGGTCTTTAGAACCTGGTTATGGATAGGGAGCTGTGGTTTCAGTGCTTTACACATTTCAGCTAGAGAATGGATGTGAGGGGATGTGGCCTTTCTTCGTCTGTCCCTGGCACATCTTTGCTAATGCAGGAAAAGATGGTCAAGCATAAGAAAAATTATTTTCTTTGTCCATTTTTGATTTAGCAGGTGAACTGATAGTACTGTATTATTTGATCAAAGTGCTTTATTCCAATCATTAACTCATCCACAACAATGGGCTTTTTAATATTTTTGACATGGCAGACATATTTCCCATCATTGCTTTTGATCCATTAGTGCCATTCTATGTTGATGGTGCTGTCTTTGGAAGGCATTTGTCCTTCCAGGGCATCACCATGACATTCTCCTTGTGCCTCATCACCACAGTGTCATCAAACATCTTTCCCTTGGCCATGTGCAGTAGCGCTGTGATTGCCCCATGAACTAACTGAATGATGCCATATACATACTCTTCCTGAGCAAATATGTGTTTGCAGGAGGATACTGAATTATCATAGTTGAACATGTATGTTACCCCTGATGCAACAATGAATTCATGATGTCACATACCATGTCTGGCATCACCTTGTACATGCTGCTGTACACTTCAAAGTAATAGAGGTAGCCAGACTATGCTTTACCCTACATATGCATCTTGATGACATGCATGTCAAGCTTGTGCAGATTATGCATCTTGAAGGACAAGTGGCCATGCCGTACTTCCCTCATCAAGTGACGTGTTCCTTAGATGTGTAAACACTCCAGAACACGATAGTGAGATACTTTATAACTGTGCACGTTTTTATATGGCAATCTTTGTTGTCTAGGGGTGCAGCTTTGTTGTGGAAGTAGTGAACTATGGACTTCCACCTGTTCCCACTTGTCTTAGGGAATATTGGATGACGTAGTATATCCATTGAAGTGGTGCAAGGATGGCACAGTGACCACTCTTATCAAAAACAGCGGCCCAAGAACTTGACTATGAAGGTTACTGCACGGCACCCAGTGTAGGTTGTCATCTGTGATGAGCATATTGGCATGCTTGTTGGTTTCCACTGAAAGGTAATATGTCAGCCCTGTGAAAAAAATTTGAAAAATTGCTTAAGGCACTGGCACATTTATCACTGGTTTACTGGTGAATGGCTAGTGTTTTGGCATGAGGGTGCCAGACTTCCAGTCAGCAAAAGCTGCTAGATATTGTGGCTGTGGTAGTTTTCCCTTTCTTCTCCTACTACATGTCAGCTTCCTTTCCCCAGCCCTCATACTAACCCATGGTATTTCTTGATGTTGTGCTGCAGTCTATGGTTGTGGTTTACAATGTTGAGGCGATGTGGCAGCAGGTGAGTTAGTGTTGGAGCTGTGTGAATAGGGGTACAGCATAGATAGCTGACAAAATAGTGGAGGTAGTTGCAAAGTTATGTGCGGGTGAGACTGGCAGGTGTGGGGATGAGTCAGGTCCACTTCTTTGACCCAAGCCTTAGCTCAGTTTCTCATCACCTTGGGGTGTGATAGTGGGCAACAGTTGTGGTGTGGCAAGGGGTAGATAGTTGTACCTCTTGCGGTTGCTTTGCACCAGTTATCCCTGGCTGGGAGAGAGTCGTGTTGCAGGTTGCTGCTTGTCTACCCTGCAGTATTGCTGCTCCTTTGGACAGAGTGATCAGAAGCCCACAGTATCGAGATTGGCATATAGTCATTGCCTATTCAGGATCATCAATTTCGTACTTAGAGTTTGATTCACATTGTGCTAAGGCACGGAATGACCAGACACTGACCTTTTGCATGCATGTAGCAAGGGATGGCAATGGAGTAACAGCACACTTACTTTTATGACACTTTATATCACCTGTACAGAGAGATGAGATATTTGTCACATGCACATAGGGGCCTTCATTGTGAAACACACTAGCAGTTCACACACAAATAACAGTTACAATTTTTAGTAAGTGAAGTATCATAGAATATACAAACAAGCTCTTTATAAACATGTATAGACTCTTGGCAAACAATTTTACAGGCAGTCATTACTGCACAGTGAAAGGCAGTTTTGTGTGAGAGGGATGAGAGAAAATTCTTAAAGGGATAGTGAATAGTACCATCTGATGTGGCTGCTGGGAGGTAACTGATGTACTTATGATGCCATTAGGGTTGCCATATATATCAATAGAGTTCTGTTGCCATTAGAAAGGAGGTTTTTGAGGAATGACTTGGTCAATATACTCAGTTTTAGGTTATTATTTTCTTTTGAGTGATGCTGCAGCTGAATTAGTTGCATATTGAATGAGACTAAGAAATGACTGGGCATTTGTTTCATAGTGGGTGGATGTGCTGACCACATTTTTACTTCATATTTTAAGACTTCAGATGTATGCATCCCACAAATCTGGCATATAGAAATGGTAAAGTGTCTTGAAATATCTTCACCAATCCATGTTAGGGAGAGACAGGTACTCCTCTTTATGGGGAGTATGTGACTAATGTTTTCCTTTATTGATGGCTGGAGATGTACAACTGACCCCGCAATAGGCTTTTAATTTTTGTTTATGTGAGACACAGGAGATTAGTTCAAAGATATTTTTTTAACACCTTATGTTCTATAGAATTTACCTTTTCTTGCTTATGTTTATGCTTAGTGACTACCTCTGTACACACAGACCAATGATGGCACTGATGCAAGTAATCAGATTGCTGTTTTGAGTGCTGAGTTGGAGCACCATAGAAATCAAGTGGAGGAATTAGACAGCAAATACCGAGTAACCTTAAGTCAGCTGGATGTGTTAACAAGGAAAGAGCAGGAGAGGCAACAGGAAAGGAGAGATCTTGACAGAAAACTGGCACTTTTACAACATGATCTGAAGGAAGCTCAAAGGAAGGTGAGTACTTTGTTTTTTCTCAAAGAGGGTAAATTGTAAGACAAGATTTTAAATATAGAATCATTGAAACAGTTTCAACTTACTGCCAAACACATAATTCCAGGGTACACACTCCTTGATATTACCAGAGAAGATGAAATAGGTGGTGCTGTCTTGTTCATAGTGAAAGCTAATCTTTATCCTTTGTTGAAAAAATGTTATGGCTGTGGATAACTTTTTCATTATTTTGGATATTAAAGATAAACTTACAAGAAATTGATGGTAGGTTTAGTTTATGAACTGCTGAGGTGGAACAGATTTGTAATGAACCCAGTTCAGTTATAGTGGGAGATCTTTAACATGTCGGTATCTAAGTGGGGAGACTCCTTTCGCATTAGTTCTTGATTTGGGTTATGCTGTACCTAATTCTGCTTGATAGTGCTCTTATACAATATTTAAGAAGCCTTGTGAGGAGGAAAGTTGAGCTGGAGTTTATAGACTTGTAAACTAAATTGAATATATCAGTAAGGTATAGGAGGAACTCAGAGGAAGGTGCTTTTTTTTTTTTTTTTATAAGAGAAGAAGACACCTTGTGTGTCATCATCATTATCATCTCTTTCTCTTTTAATATTTTTTGATAATATAATTTCATTCCTTGGTCACATTTGCCCACCAAATTTTGCTAGTTGATACATGTTATAGACTCAATCTGCTAATTTGTAAATTGATTCAAAATTTGTAATGTCAAAATAAATGTATTATGGTCACTTTCCCTTGGTTTTATCAATAGAAATGACAGTGGTACTTACTCCAGTAATGTGCCTGTGATCATATCTCCTACAGGTTACATTCCTCCCATTGTATTGTTGCTATTATAGATGAGTGGTAAAGATTTCATGTCTCCTTCACTGAAATCTTCATCTCTTTTTCCTCCTGTTCAGTTTCTTCTCTTTCCTACCTCCCTTCCATTCTTCTTCTAACCTTCCTTCCTTCCTTCTTCTTTTTTTGAATTGTGTGTCAAAGACAAAGTGCATTTTTTAATTTTGCATTATTCTTATCAAAAATTTCTGTACAGGCTGATAACGAGACTGAAAGCAGACGGAAGTTGGATGGACTGTACCAGGAGGTGAAGAAGAAGTTAGAAGACGAACAGAACAAGCGCACCCGAGATCTCTCCTCAGCGCAACATGCTAATGACAAGCTAAATTCATTGGAAAAGCAGGTTAGTGTATTGTCCAAAGATGCTAAAATATAAATAGTGTATGGGTTGTACCTCCCTTCATAGTTCTTACTCATCTTTTGGGTTATGGTTCATGTCTGACTAATATATATGTCAAGGTTTACATTGGAGATACATCCTTAGAAAACACAACAAAGGCAAAAAAAAAAAAAAAAACTCGGAAAGAGTTTTGCCAAAGAATACAGCTATGAAAACTTTCTATAATTCCATTATTCTATTATTTCTATTATTCTATTATTCCGCATCAGTGAGGTTGTGCCAGGAAACGGACAAAGAATGGCCCATTCACTCATGTACACATTATTATTATTTTGCTTTGTCGCTGTCTCCTGCGTTTGCGAGGTAGCGCAAGGAAACAGACGAAAGAAATGGCTCAACCCACCCCCATACACAAGTATATACATACATGTCCACACACGCAAATATACATACCCATACATCTCAATGTACACATATATATACACACACAGACACATACATATATACACATGCACACAATTCACACTGTCTGCCTTTATTCATTCCCATCGCCACCTCGCCACTCATGGAATAACATCCCCCTCCCCCCTCATGTGTGCGAGGTAGCGCTAGGAAAAGACAACAAAGGCCCCATTCATTCACACTCAATTTCTAGCTGTCATGCAATAATGCCCGAAACCACAGCTCCCTTTCCACATCCAGGCCCTCCACCTCCAATTTGGTCTCCCACTTCTCCTCGTTCCCTCCACCTCCGACACATATATCCTCTTGGTCAATCTTTCCTCACTCATTCTCTCCATGTGCCCAAACCATTTTAAAACACCCTCTTCTGCTCTCTCAACCATGCTCCTTTTATTTCCACACATCTCTCTTACCCTTACATTACTTACTCAATCAAACCACCTCACACCACATATTGTCCTCAAACATCTCATTTCCAGCACATCCACCCTCCTGCGCACAACTCTATCCATAGCCCACGCCTCGCAACCATACAACATTGTTGGAACCACTATTCCTTCAAACATACCCATTTTTGCTTTCTGAGATAATGTTCTCGACTTCCGCACATTCTTCAAGGCTCCCAGGATTTTTGCCCCCTCCCCCACCCTATGTACACACACATATATATATATATTTTTTTTATTTTATTATACTTTGTCGCTGACCCCCGCGTTTGTGAGGTAGCACAAGGAAACAGACGAAAGAATGGCTCAACTCACCCACATACACATGTATATACATACACGTCCACACATGCACATATGCATACCATACATCTCAACGTATACATATATATACACACAGACATATACACGTGTACATAATTCATACTGTCTACCTTTTATTCATTCCCGTCGCCACCCCGCCACACATGAAATGACAACCCACCCACACCCGCATGTGTGTGAGGTAGCACTAGGAAAAGACAACAAAGGCCACATTTTGTTCACACTCAGTCTAGCTGTCATGTATAATGCACAGAAACCACAGCTCCCTTTCCACATCCAGGCCCCACAAAACTTTCCATGGTTTACCCCAGACGCTTCACATGCCCTGGTTCAGTCTGTTGACATCATGTCGATCCCGATATACCACATCATTCTAATTCACTCTATTCCTTGCACACCTTTCACCCTCCTGCATGTTTAGGCCCTGATCACTCGAAATCTTTTTCATTCCATCTTTCCACCTCCAATTTGGTCTCCCACTTCTCCTCGTTCCCCCCACCTCTTACACATATATCCTCTTTGTCAATCTTTCGTCACTCATTCTCTCCATGTGACCAAACCATTTCAAAACACCCTCTTCTGCTCTCTCAACCATGCTATTACCACACATCTCTCTTACCCTTTCAATACATACTCGATCAAACCACCTCAAACATCTCATTTCCAGCACAGCCACCCTCCTCCTCCTCCCATACATGCACATATGAATACATATGCATATCAACATATACACATATACATACATATGCAAGACGTATGGAAAGAGGGGCAAGTATGCAGTCTGTTGTGGATGAGAGAGCTTGGGAAGTGAGTCAGTTGTCGTTCGCTGATGATACAGCGCTGGTGGCTGATTCATGTGAGAAACTGCAGAAGCTGGTGACTGAGTTTGGTAAAGTGTGTGAAAGAAGAAAGTTAAGAGTAAATGTGAATAAAAGCAAGGTTATTAGGTACAGTAGGGTTGAGGGTCAAGTCAATTGGGAGGTAAGTTTGAATGGAGAAAAACTGGAGGAAGTAAAGTGTTTTAGATATCTGGTAGTGGATCTGGCAGCAGATGGACCCATGGAAGCGGAAGTGAATCATAGGGTAGGGGAGGGGGTGAAAATTCTGGGAGCCTTGAAGAATGTTTGGAAGTCAAGAACATTATCTCGGAAAGCAAAAATGGGTATGTTTGAAGGAGTAGTGGTTCCAACAATGTTATATGGTTGCGAGGCATGGGCTATGGATAGAGTTGTGCGCAGGAGGGTGGATGTGCTGGAAATGAGATGTTTGAGGACAATATGTGGTGTGAGGTGGTTTGATCGAGTAAGTAATGTAAGGGTAAGAGAGATGTGTTGAAATAAAAAGATTGGTTGAGAGAGTAGAAGAGGGTGTTTTGAAATGGTTTGGTCACATGGAGAGAATGAGTGAGGAAAGATTGACCAAGAGGATATATGTGTCGGAGGTGGAGGGAATGAGGAGAAGTGGGAGACCAAATTGGAGGTGGAAAGATGGAGTGAAAAAGATTTTGTGTGATCGGGGCCTGAACATGCAGGAGGGTGAAAGGCAGGCAAAGAATAGAGTGAATTGGAACGATGTGGTATACCTGGGGTCGACATGCTGTCAGTGGATTGAACCAGGGCATGTGAAGCGTCTGGGGTAAACCATGGAAAGTTGTGTAGGGCCTGGATGTGGAAAGGGAGCTGTGGGTTCAGTGCATTATTACATGACAGCTAGAGACTGAGTGTGAACGAATGTGGCCTTTGTTGTCTTTTCCTAGTGCTACCTCGCACACATGAGGGGGATGGGGATGTTATTCCATGTGTGGCGAGGTGGCGAGGGGAATGAATAAAGGCAGACAGTATGAATTATGTACATATGTATATATGTATATGTCTGTGTGTGTATATATATGTGTACATTGAGATGTATAGGTATGTATATTTGCGTGTGTGGACGTGTATGTATATACATGTGTATGTGGGTGGGTTGGGCCATTCTTTCGTTTGTTTCCTTGCGCTACCTCACTAACGCGGGAGACAGCGACAAAGCAAAATAAATGATAAATAAATAAATAATAAATAAACATACATATACGTATGCATACACATGCATATACATATGCATACATATATACACATGTACATATTCATACTTGTTTGCCTTCATCCATTCCCAGCACCACCCCATCCCACAGGAAACAACATCACCAACCCCTGCTTCAGCAAAGCAGTGCCAGAAAAACAGAAAAAGAAAAGGCCACATTCGTTCACACTCAGTCTCTCGCTGTCATGTGTGATGCACTGAAACCACAGCTTCCTATCCATATACCCATTGACAGCACATCAGCTGCGGTATACCACATCGTTCCAATTCACTATATTCCATGCATGCCTCTCACCCTCCTGTATGTTCAGGTCCCAATCGCTCAAAATCTTTTGTCACTCCATCCTTCCACCTCCAATTTGGTCTCCTCCTCCTCCTTGTTTCCTCCACCACTGACACACATATCTCATCTACATATATGATCTATATGCTCTACCTTGCCTATGCAGGAAACGGTGATCAAGTATGATAACTAAAATATAAATGAGTCAAGTGGCTAATTCAAGTCAGAAACTGCAAAAGCTGGTGACTGAGTTTGGAAAAGTGTGTGAAAGGAGAAAGTTCAGAGTAAATGTGAACAAGAGCAAGGTTGTTAGGTTCAGTAGGGTTGAGGGACAAGTTAATTGGGATATAAGTTTGAATGGAGAAAAATTTGGAGGAAGTGAAGTGTTTTAGGTATCTGGGAGTGGACTTAGCAGGGGATGGAACCACGGAAGCGGAAGTGAGCCACGGGGTGGGGGATGGGGCAAAGGTTCTGGAAGCAATGAAGAATGTGTGGAAGGAGAGAACGTTACCACGGAGAGCAGTGATAGCTCCAGCAATGTTATATGGTTGCAAGGCATGGGCTATAGATTGGGTTGTAAGGAGGAGGGTGGATGTGTTGGAAATTAAATGTTTGGGGACAGTATGTGGTGTGAGGTGGTTTGATGGAGTAAGTAATGAAAGGATAAGTGAGATGTGTGGAAATGAAAATAGTAAGGTTGAGAGAGCAGAAGAGGGTGTGTTGAAATGGTTTGGACACATGGAGAGAGTGAGTGAGGAAAGATTGACAAAGAGGATATATGTGTCAAAGGTGGAGGGAACAAGGAGAAGTGGGAGACCAAATTGAAGATGGAAGGATAGAGTGAAAAAGATTTGAAGCTATCGGGGCCTGAACGTACAGGAGGGTGAGAGGTGTGCAAGGAGTAGAGTGAATTGAAACAATGTGGTATACAGGGATCAATGTGCTGTCAATGGACTGAACCATGGCATGTGAAGCGTCTGGGGTAAACCATGGAAAGGTCTGTGGGGCCTGGATGTAGATAGGGAGCTGTGGTTTTGGTGCATTACACATGACAGCTAGAGACTGAGTGTGAATGAATGTGGCCTTTTTTGTCTGTTTTTCCTGGTGCTACCTTGCTGAAGCAGGAGGTAGCGATGCTGTATCCTGTGGGACTGGGTAGCACCAGGAATGGATGAAGGCAAGCAAGTATGAAAATGTGCATGTGTATATATGTATATGTGCATATGAGTGGATGGGCCATTCTTCGTCTGTTTCCTGGTGTTACCACGCTGACGCCAGGAAACAACGATTAAGTAAAGAAGATAAATGAATAACAATAAATCAATTAAAGATTATTTATTGATTGGTCATTGGTATGTACATATGTTAAGATTTACATATATTGTGTTTAAGACTGTAAAAGGGCCTTTGTAAAGCGTAAAAGATAGAAAATTAAGAAAAAATGTACAGATCTGCAGTCAGTTGAAGGTCTCAAAATGTGGTGATTTTATGTAATTTAGTAGGCCACAGATTCACATGTAGTAGATTTTTGCCTTGTCCTTGCATTTTGGTAAACTGTCATTAAACAGCGTGGGTGTGGTTGTGGAAGTGAGTTAAGATTTGTAGTTTAAAAAACAGGACTCTGAATCCTGCAATAATCTCTGTGATAGGTATTGGTTGCATAGTTAATGTTAATTTTTTAGTTAAGATGCATGAAAAACTACAATAAATTTTTTTACAGCTCAAAGAGGTTCAAGACAAACTGAAGGCAGAGTCTGATGCTAATACACGGTTCCGAAAACAAAATGCAGAACTCAGTGTTATCACTCAGCGTAAAGAGGCCTCTGTAACAGAATATATGGAGAAAGTAGCAGCAGTACAGTCAGTACGGGACACCTTAGAACGTGATTTGGTAAATTTGCAAACGCAACTGGATCAGGAACGAGCACAGAAAACTCATCACACTGAGGTTATCTCGCAGGCTGAACTCAAAATACAGGCTTTACAATCCAAGGTATGTAATTACATGGGCAGTTTCTTATTTTCTTGTTTCTGTAAATATCAGGTAACTTTACTTTATGTAGATATAGATAGATGGGTAGATTTACTTGACATCTTACTTATTACTTTGATTTTAATTTTATGACTAATGTTTTTATTCACATTTTTCGCTACCATTGAATATTTTTAGATACTCATCTTTGCTGTTTATTTTATTGCCCTTCTAACACAACAGTTTATGAAATTGCATCTCTCTCTCCTCTCCTCTCCTCTCCTCTCCTCTCCTCTCCTCTCCTCTCCTCTCTCTCTCTCTCTCTCTCTCTCTTCTCTTCTCTTCTCTTCTCTTCTCTTCTCTTCTCTCTCCTCTCCTCTCCCCTCTCTCTCTCTCTCTCTCTCTCTCTCTCTCTCTCTCTCTCTCTCCCCTACATCAAACAAGACATGCGCTGCCTGGGCTGCGTTAACCCTGCCATTTTTGCTAAACCTTATCATAGGTACTCATTAGGCAGGCACTCTCTCTCTCTTGGACGATATAACATTGTGATTGATGAGCTTAGAGAAAATCAGCTATAGGATTCCTGGCCTTATTCCTTAAAGAGGTAGAAAAAACGATAGCTGAACTGGTGATATTATGACTGAGGCAAGGTCATAATGAAAAAAGAATGCATACATTCACAAATTGGCTTATGTAACACCATTACATAAAGGAGTATAAAAGCTAATACCTAAACAATACAAAGCAATTAGTTTGCCTTTGCATTTGATAAAAATCTTTGAAAGATTAAAAGGGCAGTCAACCCAGCTGTTAGTCCCCCCCCTAGGGGCTAGCTGATAAAAATGGGTACTTAGCATAGGCTAGGGTGTGTGTGTGCATACAAAGGAGTATAGGACTTTGTACATATATACAAGGTTAAGAGATAGGATAATATGAGTATAGAACTCTCTTCCTGTAACACAGAAACACGCACAAAAAAAAGTTTTTGAAGGGGTAGGTGTCCCCTTTATTGTCATAGATTTAATATTTTATTTCCAGATATCCTTACTGAAACAGTATCTTTTCAGTCCATGAATTTTATATTATTTTTGTAGTTTTCACATATCTTTTGTTCTTTTATACTTGTCTGTCATTTTCCACTTGAGTAAGGTGTTGCCAAGAACAGATGAAAACAGGCCACATTTGCTCACATTCATTCTCTAGCTGTCATGTGCAGTATACTCAAACCACAACCTCCTGCTTAGAACCAGGCCACACAGACCTTTCCATGGTTTCTCCTGGCTGCTGCTTCATATTCCCTGGTTCAATCCATTCATTGCACATCACCCCCCTGTATGGCACATCGTCCCAGTTTACTCCAAAACTTTTTCACTCCATCCTTCTATCTCCAGTTTGGTCTCCCCTTCTTTTCCCCTCCACTCCTGACACACATAACCGACCAATCTCTCTTTGCTCATTCATTTTGTATGTCCAAACCATTTTAGCACACCATCTTCAGCTATCTCAATGACATATATTTTTGACCATTTTATTACTTATTTTATCAAACTGCCTCACACCTCTTATTGTCCTCAAATATCTCATTACCAACGCCTGCACCTTCTGCACTTTTTTATGTATAGCCCATGCTTCACATCCACATAACATTGTTGGGACTACTTTAGCTTCAAACATACCCATTTTTGCACACTCAGATAACGTCTTTCTATATCTTCCTCAGTGCTCTCAGAACCTTCACCCCCTCAACCCTCAACCACCTTATGGCTCACTTCCACTTCCATGTTCCATTCACTGCCATGTCCTCTCTTAGGTATCTAAAACATGTTACTTCTTCAAAAAATTTTCCATTCAGACTTACACCCCAACAAATATACCTAGCACTCATTATAATCTTGGTTCTGATTATACTTTTTTCCTTTAGGCTTCAGAATTTGTTGAATAAGTTGATTGTTGATTATTGAAAAATCATTAAGTGTAGTTTAACAAGTCTGATATTCTCTTGTTTTATCAACAATTAGTGGATTATTATAGATACGTACTTGGTCTTATGTAATTGTAATGATTATTGATGTAACTTTTTTACAGTTTTACACAAGTAGCTGATTTTTTAAGTGATTATTTGTTATGCTGTATTATCTTATTGTTTGAAGGGAATGACATGATATTTGTCCACTGTTAGACCTTAGTTTGTAATTTACTTTCAGCTCGATAGTGCCTTTGAGAGAGAGTCTGTTGCACGTAAAGAAGGTGAAAAGGTTTCTGAGCGTCTTGTACAACTGGAAAAAGATAGAAATTCACTGGAGTTGGAGTTGCGGAGCATGACCAGCCGCTATGAGCAAGAGGCAAGAGCACTGCGTGAAGCAAACAATGCTGCCCCCACACACAATCACCAGTCCAGTGCCCAAGCTTTAGCAGGTGAAGCTTCTTTTCATTTATGATTTGATGTGTTTGTTATTAGGTTGAAGTTTTTGCCTTATGCTTGCTAATAACTGCATTAAGGACTTCATAGATGCACTGGAAATTAAGTCCCCCTACCCCCTGCACCTGAAAATGGGTATTTAACTAGGTACAGTAGGGTTGAGGGTCAAGTCAATTGGGAGGTAAGTTTGAATGGAGAAAAACTGGAGGAAATAAAGTGTTTTAGATATCTGGGAGTGGATCTGGCAGCTGATGGAACCATGGAAGCAGAAGTGAATCATAGGGTGGGGGAGGGGGCGAAAATCCTGGGAGCCTTGAAGAATGTTTGGAAGTCGAGAAGATTATCTCGGAAAGCAAAAATGGGTATGTTTGAAGGAATAGTGGTTCCAACAATGTTGTATGGTTGCAAGGCGTGGGCTATGGATAGAGTTGTGCGCAGGAGGGTGGATGTGCTGGAAATGAGATGTTTGAGGACAATATGTGGTGTGAGGTGGTTTGATCGAGTAAGTAATGTAAGGGTAAGAGAGATGTGTGGAAATAAAAAGAGCGTGGTTGAGAGAGCAGAAGAGGGTGTTTTGAAATGGTTTGGGCACATGGAGAGAATGAGTAAGGAAAGATTGACCAAGAGGATATATGTGTCGGAGGTGGAGGGAACGAGAAGTGGGAGACCAAATTGGAGGTGGAAAGATGGAGTGAAAAAGATTTTGAGTGATTGGGGCCTGAACATGCAGGAGGGTGAAAGGCGGGCAAGGAATAGAGTGAATTGGATCGATGTGGTATACCAGGGTGGACGTGCCATCAATGGATTGAATCAGGGCATGTGAAGCGTCTGGGGTAAACCATGGAAAGTTCTGTGGGGCCTGGATGTGGAAAGGGAGCTGTGGTTTTGGGCATTATTACATGACAGCTAGAGACTGAGTGTGAACGAATGGGGCCTTTTTTGTCTTTTCCTAGCGCTACCTTGCACACATGAGGGGGAGGGGGACGTTATTCCATGTGTGGTGAGGTGGCGATGGGAATAAATAAAGGCAGACTATGAATTATGTACATGTGTATATATGTATATGTCTTTCTTCTTTCTTTTATACTATTCGCCATTTCCTGCATTAGCAAGGTAGCATTAAGAACAGAGGACTGGGCCTTTGAGGGAATATCCTCACCTGGCCCCCTTCTCTGTTCCTTCTTTGGGGGGGGAAAAAAATGTATATGTCTGTGTGTGTATGTGTATGTGTACATTGAGATGTATAGGTATGTATATTTGCGTGTGTGGACGTGTATGTATATACATGTGTATGGGGGTGGGTTGGGCCATTTCTTTCGTCTGTTTCCTTGCGCTACCTTGCAAACGCGGGAGACAGCAACAAAACAAAACAAAAAAAAAAAATTTTTTTTTGTGAAGTTTTCTCATCATATATATCAATACTGTATTATGAAAAAGAAATAAGGAGAGATTTATATTTGTTAAGTGAAAGACATCATTGTGGGAAGTACAAATGAGTACAGTTCACCAGGGTACTTTAAACAATTTTCTTCTGAGCTTTGGACATATATATGTATATAATAATGCAGCTGTATCTATGATGCCTTTTCCCTTCATAACTAGTGAACTCCAGTGCCACTTCTTAGCCTTTAGTGCCTCACCCTCTACAGGCCACTGGCAGAAGTCAAGTTTAGCACAGTATGTCCATGGGCTCTTACCTAATTAGGTTACTACTAACTACTACTACAAAATGCTCCTGCCTAACATTCCCACCTACTACTTGTACATAATGTTTCTATCTAATGCCCCTACCTAAATGTTCCTACCTGATGGCTGCGGAGTAAGCCAGCACTTCAGTGGTTGTGAATCTTCTCTCCTCTGACCTAGGTAGCTGTTTTTTTCTTTCTGCATCACCTACGCGTGGAATACTGGCATTTTGTCCTCAAACATACAATCTCTCATTATCACACATAACACTTGAGTCACAACTCATTCTTCATAACAAGATTTTCCTGTGGTGAGTACTGTCTACTAGCCCTGCCTTTTGGCAAAATGGTGGGACAATAGATAGAAGCAGGAGGTAGAAATATTAGGTATAAGTAGTAGGTAGGAAGATTAGACAGGAGCATTAGGTAGTAGTAGTTGGTAGGAACATTATGTAGTATCCTTTACTAACACGGCACTAGACTTGCCCTCTGCCAGTGGCCTGTTAAGGGTGAGGCATTAAAGGGTAAGAAGTAGCACTGGAGTTCACTAGTTATGAAGACTCTATTGCCATGGCCACCCCTTGAGGGAGTTCCAGAAGGGAACAGGCATCAGAAATATAGATAGAGAGGTATATTTATTTTATTTATTTTGCTTTGTCGCTGTCTCCCGCATTTGCGAGGTTGCGCAAGGAAACAGACGAAAGAAATGGCCCAACCCACCCCCATACACATCCACACATGCAAATATACATACCTATACATCTCAATGTACACATATATATACACACACAGACATATACATATATACACATGTACATAATTCATACTGTCTGCCTTTATTTATTCCCATCGCCACCTCGCCACACATGGAATAACATCCCCCTCCCCCCTCATGTGTGCGAGGTAGCGCTAGGAAAAGACAACAAAGGCCCCATTCGTTCACACTCAGTCTCTAGCTGTCATGTAATAATGCCCGAAACCACAGCTCCCTTTTCACATCCAGGCCCCACAGAACTTTCCATGGTTTACCCCAGATGCTTCACATGCCCTGATTCAATCCATTGACAGCATGTCCACCCTGGTATACCACATCGATCCAATTCACTCTATTCCTTGCCCACCTTTCACCCTCCTGCATGTTCAGGCCCCGATCACTTAAAATCTTATTCACTCCATCTTTCCACCTCCAATTTGGTCTCCCACTTCTCCTCATTCCCTCCACCTCCGACACATATATCCTCTTGGTCAATCTTTCCTCACTCATTCTCTCCATGTGACCAAACCATTTCAAAACACCCTCTTCTACTCTCTCAACCAATCTTTTTATTTCAACACATCTCTCTTACCCTTACATTACTTACTCGATCAAACCACCTCACACCACATATTGTCCTCAAACATCTCATTTCCAGCACATCCACCCTCCTGCGCACAACTCTATCCATAGCCCATGCCTCGCAACCATACAACATTGTTGGAACCACTACTCCTTCAAACATACCCATTTTTGCTTTCTGAGATAATGTTCTTGACTTCCAAACATTCTTCAAGGCTCCCAGAATTTTCATCCCCTCCCCCACCCTATGATTCACTTCCGCTTCCATGGGTCCATCTGCTGCCAGATCCACTCCCAGATATCAAAAACACTTTACTTCCTCCAGTTTTTCTCCATTCAAACTTACCTCCCAATTGACTTGACCCTCAACCCTACTGTACCTAATAACCTTGCTCTTATTCACATTTACTCTTAACTTTCTTCTTTCACACACTTTACCAAACTCAGTCACCAGCTTCTGCAGTTTCTCACATGAATCAGCCACCAGCGCTGTATCATCAGCGAACAACAACTGACTCACTTCCCAAGCTCTCTCATCCCCAACAGACTTCATACTTGCCCCTCTTTCCAAAACTCTTGCATTCACCTCCCTAACAACCCCATCCATAAACAAATTAAACAACCATAGAGACATCACACACCCCTGCCGCAAACCTACATTCACTGAGAACCAATCACTTTCCTCTCTTCCTACACGTACACATGCCTTACATCCTCGATAAAAACTTTTCACTGCTTCAAACAACTTGCCTCTCACACCATATATTCTTAGTACTTTCCACAGAGCATCTCTATCAACTCTTATCATATGCCTTCTCCAGATCCATAAATGCTACATATAAATCCATTTGCTTTTCTAAGATAGAGAGGTAGATAGGTTTATATTTGTGTAATCAGGGCATGCATTTTGGTAAAGGGAATCTTAAGTCTCTCAAGGTATTATGTTAAATGACTCCCTGTCTCTTGGGTCCAGAGTTTCAGGGTCTTCTTCTCTTACTCCATGTTAGTGCCAAGCATGTCCGTAGCTTTTTTCTTATTTATAACAGATGGTCCTGAGTCAACCTTAGTTGGTCTTATCTCAAACTCAGCTGGTCTTAGGTCAATTGGATATGATGTAATGTATGTATGACCAGCTGTCATTGACAAGACCATTATTGGTTAAAGCGCACCAGCTTTGGATTATCTAAGACCAGCTGGGTATGATATATAGCCAACCCTGAATGACATAAAGACCATTTCTGGTTGCCATCACACCAGCTGTGATTGCACAAAGATAAGCTATGATTGACCTAAAACTTTTTGTGACTGGCCCAGGACCAGCTTTGATTGACCTCAATGACATGGATGACATATATGAAAGCCAGTGATATGCAGTAAAGCCAATATAAAGCCTTCACATGATTATGTATATGTTAAATGCATATATTAACCCCAAGATGGTAAATTTTAATCATGTTCTCTCTGCCTCACCCACATGTGAACAACTGGCACTCTTTCCACAAAATACAGTCTTTCCTTGTGAGACATGACCCTTGACAACACTTAATTCACACAGCTCATTCTTCATAACATTATTTTCCTGTGTCGAGCACTATGCACTAACCCTGCCTATTTTTAACCTGCCTTTTGGCAAAATGGTGGGAGTAGTAGATAGTAGGTAGAAACATTTAGGTAGGAGTAGTAGGTAGAAACATTAGGTAGAGGTAGAAGATAGGATCATTAGGCAGGAGCATTAGGTGGTAGTAGTCAGTAGGAACATTCGGCATGAGTCTTTCCAAACACTGTATCCCTCAGCCAGTGGCCAGTTAAGGGTTAAGTACTAAAGGCTAAGGAGCAGCACTCGAGCTCACTAGTTGTGGATACTATTGCCATGGCCACCCCCTTGTGGGAGTTCCAGAAGGGAACAGGCATCAGAGAAAACCTTGAGACAGTTGAGTTGTATACACTAATGTTGAATTTACAGCCTTGCAGGAACGCCTAAATACAGAAAAGCAGAAACGTCAACAAGCAGAGGCATCTAGTCAGGAGAAAGAACGTCAGAACTCTATGTTAAGTGTTGATTACAGACAACTGCAGCAACAGCTTCACAAACTGGAAGGGGAATACCGACAAGAGTGTGAAAAGGTTAATATACTTTTCCTTCCTCTGTGTTTATATTAAGGCTTTCTATATACTTTGCCCTTCTTACAGTTATTTAGCAGAATGATTTTGCTAAGACTACTTTATTGCATCACAATCAGGATAGATTCTCCGTAGGTTTTTCAAATTCCTTCATTGAGATATACATATTACTCATTTAATCACGTGATATCCTTTGCTTTTACTTTTGATCTTTCACGATACCCAATTCCTCAGATTTTGGTTGTGTATAACTTATTAGTCATAGTTTCATATCCAAATTTTTAGGTGCCCTCTGTACTTCAGTGCTGTCTTCATCTTTGGTTTACTCTCAATTTTCTCCAAAAATTTTGTTTTAATATTTAAGTCCCTCCCTCTTTCAGTATCACAAACAAGTTCATTGCTGTTATTGATCTCAAGACCTCTGATAGGACTTTTTCTGTCTTTTCTTCAAATAGCATTTTATGTAAAAGCCATTTCACCTTTGAATGATAATGATGGCTCATCTCACTACTTATAGCATTTTGTATTTTTTAATTTTTCATGTGTAAGAGGCAATAGGGTATTTTAAAGAATTGATTGGAAATAATGGTGAAGAAGGCATGACTAATGGCACCATAGGGCTAGAGAAAAAGCAAGAAGGAGAAGTAGATGCATGGAAGTAGATATTACAAAGGAGATAAGGAGAAGAGCAATTAGCTCACAGAGAATGCAATAGATGTGTGTTTTGATGGAGTGTTGAGTGAAATTTTGAATCTTGGTGAAACTGATATGTGGATTGGACCTGGAAAGTATATATTGGAAGTAAGTTAAAGTAGTGTGGTGCCTGATAACTGAAGGAAGTTAGTTATTCTTTCTTTGTATAAAGGAAGAGGAGTAAATGCAATTGAAAGAATTCAAGAAGTCTCCATACTATAGTTGGTAAGATGTATGTTGGATTGTCTCCATTATACAGTTGGCAGGGTGCATTGTGGTGCTGATTGATCATGTTCAAAGTATTAGTAAACTCTTATATAGTAAAGAAGGCAGGATGTGTGCTGTGATGCTGTTTGATCATGTTCAAAGTATTTGTAAACCCTTATTTAGTAAAGAACAAGGTAGGTTTAGGAATGGAGAAGGTTGATTAATCCATTGCCCTTTGAAAAACAAGAGAGAATTCTAAAGAAAAGGAATACTTCCATTTTCATGTTTAGAAAAGGCATATTGTAGAGTGCTGAAGACTTTTAGTTACTGTTAAGAGCTGTTTTAATGATATGAATAAGTATTTTATAATAAGTATGGGAGTAAGTCAGGGTTGTGTGCAGTCACCATGTTATTTGATGTTTTTATGTATGGGGCATTACCTGAGAGAAGAGCAAGATGATTTTGACATAATACTTAACCTTAAAGAAATAGAATGGACATTGCCACAGTTGCTTATTGCAGATGATGTTGAATTGTTAGCCACATGTAAGAAAAAGCTGGATATATTGGTGAGCTATCTTAATGATGTATAGAAAAGGCTTAATGATATATAGAAAAGGAGGTTGCTTGAAGTGAGTGTGGAGAATGCAGTGGGTGCTTTATTGTAAATGAAGGGTTTAGTAGTTATGGTATTAGGAAAGCTGAAGTTGAGATCAAATAAGCTCTTTTAAAGGAGAAAAATTGGATTGTCCTGAAAGCTTCTGGTGACTGGGAAAAATTTAAACATTGGATGAGAAAGAATGTTAAAAGGAACTGTATGGATGTATGGATGTGAAGCCTAAATGTTCATAAGCCAGGATAGATGAAGCATGAGGGCAATAAAGATTGGTAACTAGAATGGTTTGTTAGAATTAGGAGGATAGATAGAATGAAGATGTTAGAAGGATATGTGATGTGAAGAAATCATTAGAAAGGCACATGATTGAGTCTTTTTGTATGGTATGGCCATTTGGAATGTTTTGGAGATGGTAGGGAAGATAATGTAGTATAGTAAAAGGTGCAATATGAGGAGGTAGCCTGTAGAATATATAATAGAGAAAAGATTAGAGCTAAGGATATTTCACATGAAGATACTAGATGAATAACTAGGGTTTGGATGATGTGAAAATGTTTTATTTGTGGGAGTGGTGCGAATAGAAATTCTGGTCTGACTTTTACAAATCAGTTTAGTGGGAAGATTAAAAAAATCATGGAGCATTTTATGAATATGGAGTCATGTTTCATGGTGTATGGAAGAGTTTTAAAATTGATGTCTGAGGCTATATGTATCTGATCTTCCTTTAGAGAGTGGAAAAATGATGATAGACAGAAGAGAGAAATTTTTCATTTCAAACTTTTGAAGTGTTCTATAAACATGATCATCTCTTTTAATCTGATTGATACATCCATAGGTCAAGGTCCTCCAGAAACAAATGGAGTCAGAAACTGAAAAAAGATCAGCCCTTGCTGCTGATCTCCAGGCTCAGACATCTGAGGTCACTCTTTTGCGCACAAGAGAAAAATTACTTACTCGTGACTTAGAAGAAGTAAAAGAAGTGAGGGCTAGCCTTGAAGAAGAGCTACACAAACTCAAAACGCAAAAGTCAGTCGATGATGTGCAGATGAGGGAACTACAGGACACTCTAGAGGCAGAGCAGTACTTTTCAGTAAGTGTTCTCTTTATCTACTGTTGGCATGTGTTGATGCAAAAGTGTTGAATAAATAGTTGATGTAAACATTTAGTGTACAAATATTTATTGGCCTAAGAGAGAAGGAATTTAGGTATAAAGGAATACCTAAGCAAATATTATTTGGGAGGTTAGGAGTAAAGAATGAAGAAAGTAATTAGATTTAGGAGAATAAGTGATGAGGGGGTGGTGGGGGATGTGTGGATCGGGTGTTTGCTTTGAAGAATGTGTGTGGGTGGTGCTTGGAAAAGCGAATGGATTTGTATGTAGCATTTGTGGATCTGGAGAGGGCATATGATAGAGTTGATAGAGATGCTCTGTGGGGGGTGTTGGGAGTGTGTGGTGTGGGAGGCAGGTTGTTAGAAGCGGTGAGGGGTGTTAGGCATGTGTACGTGTAGGAAGAGAGGAAAGTGATTGGTTCTCAGTGAATGTAGGTTTGCGACAGGGGTGTGTGATGTCTCCGTGGCTGTTTAATTTGTTTATGGATGGGGTTGTTAGGGAGGTGAATGCAAGAGTTTTGGAAAGAGGGGCAAGTATGAAGTCTGTTGTGGATGAGAGAGCTTGGGAAGTTAGTCATTTGTTGTTCGCTGATGATACAGTGCTGGTGGCTGATTCATGTGAGAAACTGCAGAAGCTGGTGACTGAGTTTGGTAAAGTGTGTGAAAGAAGAAAGTTAAGAGTAAATGTGAATAAGAGCAAGGTTATTAGGTACAGTAGGGTTGAGGGTCAAGTCAGTTGGGAGGTAAGTTTGAATGGAGAAAAACTGGAGGAAGTAAAGTGTTTTAGATATCTGGGAGTGGATCTGGCAGCGGATGGAACCATGGAAGTGGAAGTGAATCATAGGGTGGGGGAGGGGGCGAAAGTTCTGGGAGCGTTGAAGAATGTGTGGAAGTCGAGAATATTATCTCGGAAAGCAAAAATGGGTATGTTTGAGGGAATAATGGTTCCAACAATGTTATATGATTGCGATGCGTGGGCTATGGATAGAGTTGTGCGCAGGAGGGTGGATGTGCTGGAAATGAGATATGTGAGGACAATGTGTGGTGTGAGGTGGTTTGATCGAGTAAGTAATGTAAGGGTAAGAGAGATGTGTGGAAATAAAAAGAGCGTGGTTGAGAGAGCAGAAGAGGGTGTTTTGAAATGGTTTGGGCACATGGAGAGAATGAGTGAGGAAAGATTGACCAAGAGGATATATGTGTCGGAGGTGGAGGGAACGAGGAGAAGAGGGAGACCAAATTGGAGGTGGAAAGATGGAGTGAAAAAGATTTTGTGTGATCGGGGCCTGAACATGCAGGAGGGTGAAAGGCGGGCAAGGAATAGAGTGAATTGGATCGATGTGGTATACCAGGGTTGACGTGCTGTCAGTGGATTGAATCAGGGCATGTGAAGCATCTTGGGTAAACCATGGAAAGTTGTGTGGGGCCTGGATGTGGAAAGGGAGCTGTGGTTTCGGGCATTATTGCGTGACAGCTGGAGACTGAGTGTGAACGAATGGGGCCTTTGTTGTCTTTTCCTAGTGCTACCTCGCACACATGAGGGGGGAGGGGGATGGTATTCCATGTGTGGCGAGGTGGCGATGGGAATGAATGGGGGCAGACAGTGTGAATTGTGTGCATGGGTATATATGTATGTGTCTGTGTGTGTATATATATGTGTACATTGAGATGTATAGGTATGTATATTTGCGTGTGTGTGTGTACATTGTGTATGGGGGTGGGTTGTGCCATTTCTTTCGTCTGTTTCCTTGCGCTACCTTGCAAACGCGGGAGACAGCGACAAAGCAAAATAAATAATAAATAAATAAATAGATTAAGTGATGAGTACAATCTTTATTATTTTATCCATATATCGAATGATAGTGACAGACTTGCATTTAAGGGTTGAAGATCAATGTATAAGCCATGAATTTCAGTTGCTCATTATTTTTTTTTCCAGTTGGTTTGGAAACACTTCCAGTGTTTTAGAGTTCTTTTCTAACCTTGTAAATTATCAAGATTAGCAATTTTGAAGATTGCCATGCGGGAACTTGTCGTGGGGCTTTTAAGATAAATCTATTAGAATTTAAAGTAGTGTTCTCCAGTATACAGGGCTTATTCAGGGTATAGTTGTTTCTTTTACATCCTTTAAGGTTTATCAGAATTTCAATTTTTAGTAATCAGAGGGGTTTTTCTGTGGCTTTCAACTTGAATAGTTCATAATGAAACCCCTCTTGATAGCCTTTTTTGATATGAAGAGCATTGGTGAGATATTATGTAGTATCTTAACATGAGAACTTCTCTTTGTGGCCAATGAAAATTGGAAGAATCACATTGCTCACCAGAGAATATGTGGGAAACATCTTTTAGTTTTCTGGAGTCTTAAAACCTGCCTCCATCCAACATGAGGTGATTTGATCAGGTAAGAAATAAATGGGTAAGAGAGAGATGTGGTGTTGAATAGAGTGTGGTTGAAAGAGCTGAGGAGGGTGTGGTAAAATTATGTGGACATAAGGAGGGTGGGGGAGGGGGCGAAAATTCTGGGAGCCTTGAAGAATGTGTGGAAGTCGAGAACATTATCTCGGAAAGCAAAAATGGGTATGTTTGAAGGAATAGTGGTTCCAACAATGTTGTATGGTTGCGAGGCGTGGGCTATGGATAGAGTTGTGCACAGGAGGATGGATGTGCTGGAAATGAGGTGTTTGAGGACAATGTGTGGTGTGAGGTGGTTTGATCGAGTAAGTAACGTAAGGGTAAGAGAGATGTGTGGAAATAAAAAGAGCGTGGTTGAGAGAGCAGAAGAGGGTGTTTTGAAATGGTTTGGGCACATGGAGAGAATGAGTGAGGAAAGATTGACCAAGAGGATATATGTGTCGGAGGTGGAGGGAACGAGGAGAAGAGGGAGACCAAATTGGAGGTGGAAAGATGGAGTGAAAAAGATTTTGTGTGATCGGGGCCTGAACATGCAGGAGGGTGAAAGGAGGGGAGGGCAAGGAATAGAGTGAATTGGAGCGATGTGGTATACCGGGGTTGACGTGCTGTCTGGATTGAATCAAGGCATGTGAAGCGTCTGGGGTAAACCATGGAAAGCTGTGTAGGTATGTATATTTTGCGTGTGTGGACGTATGTATATACATGTGTATGGGGGTGGGTTGGGCCATTTCTTTCGTCTGTTTCCTTGCGCTACCTCACAAACGCGGGAGACAGTGACAAAGCAAAAAAAAAAAAAAAAAATGGAGAAATGAGTGAAATGAGGTTGACAAAGATGATATATGTGTCAGAAATAGAGGGAACAAAAGGAGGGAGACCAAATTGGAGAGGAAAGTATGTATTTTATTTATTTAGATTGAATTTATTAAGTATGAATATTTACATGTGTATATATGTTTAGGTGATTTGATCAGGTAAGAAATAAATGGGTATGGAGGCGGAAAGATGGAGTGAAAAAGATTTTGAGCGATCGGGGCCTGAACATGCAGTAGGGTGAAAGGCGTGCAAGGAATAGAGTGAATTGGAACGATGTGGTATACTGGGGTCGACATGCCGTCAGTGGATTGAACCAGGGCATGTGAAGCATTTGGGGTAAACCATGGAAATTTCTGTGGGGCCTGGATGTGGAAAAGGAGCTGTGGTTTCAGTGCATTATACATGACAGCTGGAGACTGAGTGTGAACGAAAGTGGCCTTTGTTGTCTTATCCTAGTGCTACCTTGCGTTAGGGGGGAGTTGGTGTTGTTATTTCATGTGTAGAGGGGTAGCGACGGGAATGAATAAAAGCAGGAAGTATGAATTATATACATGTGTATATATGTTTTATATGTATATGTTGAAATGTATAGGTGTGTATATGTGTGTGTGTGGACGTGTATGTATATACATGTGAATGTGGGTGGGTTGGGCCATTCTTTCGTCTGTTTCCTTGTGCTACCTCGCTAACGCGGGAGACAGCGACAAAGTATAATGATATGGTAATATGAAAATGTATATGTATATATACATTGAAATGTATAGGTATGTATATGTGTGTATGTGGGCATGTATATATGCACATATGAATGTGGGTGGGTTGGGCCGAGGTATGTATATGTGTGTATGTGGGCATGTATATATGTACATATGAATGTGGGTGGGTTGGGCCGTTCTTTTGTCTGTTTCCTTGCGGTACCTCGCTAACGCGGAAGACAGCCACAAAATATGATAATGCTTAACCACTGTTTCCCACATCAGCGAGGTAGCACAAGGAAACAGACAAAGAATGGCCCAACCACTCATATACACATATATATACATAAACGCCCACACGTGCACATATACATATTTATTTATTTATTTTGCTTTGTTGCTGTCTCCCTCGTTAGCGAGGTAGCGCAAGGAAACAGACGAAAGAATGGCCCAACCCACCCACATACACATGTATATACATACACGTCCACACACGCAAATATACATACCTATACATCTCAACGTTTTTTTTTTTTCATACTATTCGCTATTTCCCGCGATAGCAAGGTAGCGTTAAGAACAGAGGACTGGGCCTTTGAGGGAATATCCTCACCTGGACCTCTTCTCTGTTCCTTCTTTTGGGAAAAAAAAAAACGAGAGGGGAGGATTTCCAGCCCCCCGGTCCCTTCCCTTTTAGTCGCCTTCTACGACACGCAGGGAATACGTGGGAAGTATTCTTTCTCCCCTATCCCCTATCGCGGGAAGTAGCGAATAGTATGAAAAAAAAAACAAAAAAAAACATCTCAACGTATACATATATATATATATACACACACAGACATATACATATATACACATGTACATAATTCATAGTCTGCCTTTATTTGTTCCCATCGCCACCTCGCCACACATGAAATAACAACCCCCTCCCCCCTCATGTGTGCAAGGTAGCACTAGGAAAAGACAACAAAGGCCACATTCATTCACACTCAGTCTCTAGTTGTCATGTAATAATGTACTGAAACCACAGCTCCCTTTCCACATCCAGGCCCCACAGAACTTTCCATGTGAAGCACATATACATACATATACATATTTGTTTTATACTGTGCTTTTATTCCATCTAGTCATGTCATCCATCATAGTGAAGACCTGGCATTGGTGTGCTTCCTCATTATTTAAGGTTCTTTTCAGAAAGTATTCTGAACCTCATTTTTTTATGCTTATTCCATATATATCTTTTCCAATACAATCAATTTGAATGTCACATATACATATGACTGATAACCTAGAAAGTGCACTTATACATATAACTTTTTCAAACCACTTTATAGGATTCACATACATTTATATACCTATGTCAGACTTAATTTCAAACAAGTGATAAATGTTCATATTTTCAGACACTTTACAAGACTCAGGTACGTGAACTTCGTGAAGAGGCTGAGGAGAAGAGCAGACAAGTGATGGAATTGGAGGAGGAACGCACGAGTCTTACTCACCAACTGCAGCTGGCAGTAGGACGAGCTGATTCAGAGGCTCTTGCATGTTCCATTGCTGAGGAAACTGTAGCAGAACTAGAGAAGGAGAAAACAGTTAAGGAACTAGAGATTCACGACTTAGTTTCCAGGCACACTGCTGATATTACAGAAAAGGATACTGCTCTTAATGCTGTGAGTTTGATTATTGGTATATATTATCTTGTATTTTTACAGGTAATGTTGGTTATTCCTCCTCATAATTACAACAGACATCAGTAGAAGGATGCTGGTTTTCATTAGTCTGTGTTTAACCTTTTCACTGATTTTTTTTTCCATTCCTGGACTATAGAAAGATAGAGCTTTGAAGAATGTTGCTTGACTAGGACCTCAGTTGTGCAGCAGTTAGCATTGCTGACTGTGACACATCCATAAGCCTCCAGGAGTCAAGCACATAATTTCAGATCCAGGTAGCTGCAGTCAGGCCACAGTCAACCCAGTTTTTCATTCTCCCCAAAGGGTTGGTCGGTAAATTAGGTACCTGGCTTTTGCTGTGGTATATATGTATATAAATAGTATTAATTGTTAGTGAAAGAGAAGAGAGAGGCATTTTGACGATTTTTGCAGGGAAATAGTGCAAGTGACTGGGAGATGTATGGAAGAAAGAGGCAAGAGGTCAAGAGAAAGGTGCAAGAGGTGAAAAAGAAGGCAAGTGAGAGTTGGGGTGAGAGAGTATTGTTAGATTTTTTAGGAGAATAAAAAGATGAAAAAGATGTTTTGGAATGAGGTAAAATAAATTGTGTAAGACAGTTGAACAAATGGGAGCATCGGTGAAGGGGGCTAATGGGGAGGTAATAACAAGTAGTGGTGAAGGGAAAAGGAGATGGAGTGAGTATTTTGAAGGTTTGTTGAATATGATTGATGACAGAGTGGCAGATATAGTGTGTTTTGGTTGAGGTGGTGTGAGAAGTGAAAGGGTCAGGGAGAATGGTTTGGTAAAGAGAGAAGAGGGAATGAAAGCTTTGTGGAAGATGAAAGCCAGCAATGCGGCAGTTTTGGATGGTATTGCGGCGGAATTTATTCAGAAAGGGGGTGATTGTGTTGTTGGCTGGTTGGTAAGGATATTCAGTGTATGTATGGTTCATGGTGAGGTGCCTGAGGATTGGCAGAATGGATGCATAGTGCCATTGTACAAAGGCAAGGGGGATAAAGGTGAGTGTTCAAATTACAGAGGTATAAGTTTGTTGAGTATTCCTGGGAAATTATATGGGAGGGTATTGATTGAGAGGATGAAGGCATGTACAGAGCATCAGATTGGGGAAGAACAGTGTGGTAGAGGATGTGTGGATCAGGTGTTTGCTTTGAAGAATGTATGTGAGAAATACTTTGATAAACAGTTGGATTTGTTTGTAGAATTTATGGATCTGGAGAAGGCATATGATAAAGTTGATAGAGATGCTCCATGGAAGGTGTTAAGAGTATATATTGTAAGAGGTAAGTTGCTTGAAGCAGTGAAAAGTGTTTTATCGAGGATGTAAGGCATGTGTGCGAGTAGGAGGAGAGGAAAGTGATTGGTTCTCAGTGAATGTCATTTTGTGGCAGGGGTGCTTGATGTCTCCATGATTGTTTTAATTTGTGTATGGATGGGGTTGTTAGGGAGGTGAATGCAAGAGTTTTAGAGAGAGGGGCAAGTATGCAGTCTGTTGTGGATGAGAGGGCTTGGAAAGTGTGTCAGTTGTTTTTCACTGATGATACAGTGCTGATGGCTGATTTGGATGAGAAACTGCAGAAGCTGGTGACTGAGTTTGGTAGTGTGTGAAAGAAGAAAGCTGAGAGTAAATTATGAATAAGAGCAAGGTTATTAGGTTCAATAGGGTTAACGGACAAGTCATTTGGGAGGTAAGTTTGAATGGAGAAAAACTGGAGGAAGTGAAGTGTTTTAGATATCTGGGAGTAGATTTGGCAGCGGATGGAACCATGGAAGTGGAAGTTGAGTCACAGGGTGGGGGAGGGGGCGAAGGTTCTGGGAGCGTTGAAGAATGTGTGGAAGGCGAGAACGTTATCTTGGAAAGCAAAAATGGATATGTTTGAAGGAATAGTGGTCCCAACAATGTTATATGGTTGCAAGGCATAGGCTATAGATAGGGTTGTGTGGATGTGTTGGAAATGAGATGATTGAGGACAGTATGCAGTGTGAGGTGGTTTGGTTAAGTAAGTAATGAAAGGGTAAGAGAGATGTGTGGTAATAAAAAGAGTGTGGTTGAGAGAGCAGAAGAGGGTGTATTGAAATGGTTTGGTCATATGGAGAGAATGTGTGAAGAAAGATTGATAAAGAGGATATATGTGTCAGAGGTGGTGGGAACAAGAAGTGGGAGACCAAATTGGAGGTGGAAGGATGGAGTGAAAAAGATTTCAAGCGATAGGGGCCTGAACATACTGGAGGGTGAAAGGCGTGCAAGGAAAAGAGTGAATTGGAACGATGTGGTATACCGGGTTGGACGTGCTGTCAGTGGATTGAACCAGGGCATGTGAAACGTCTCAGGTAAACCATGGAAAGTTTTGTGTGTCCTGGATATGGAAAGGGAGCTGTGGTTTTGGTGCATTACACATGACAGCTAGAGACAGTGTGAACGAATGTCGCCTTTGTTGTCTTTTCCTAGCACTACCTCGTGCACATGCAGGGGGAGGGGATGCCATTTCATGTGTGGTGGGGTGGTGACAGGAATGGCTGAGGGCAGCAAGTATGAATATGTACATGTGTATTTATGTATATCTTTGTATGTATGTGTATGTGTACGTTGAAATGTATAGTATGTATATGTGCATGTGTGGGTGTTTATATACATATGTATATGGGTGGGCTAGGCCTTTCTTTCGTATGTTTCCTTGCGCTACCTCGCTAAGGTGGGAGACAGTGACAAAGTATAGTTTTTTTTTTTTTTTTTTTTTTTTTTTTTTTTTACTTTGTCGCTGTCTCCCGCGTCTGCGAGGTAGCGCAAGGAAACAGACGAAAGAAATGGCCCAACCCCCCCCCATACACATGTACATACACATGTCCACACACGTGTATACATACCTACACAGCTTTCCATGGTCCACCCCAGACGCCTCACATGCCTTGATTCACTCCACTGACAGCACGTCAACCCCTGTATACCACATCGCTCCAATTCACTCTATTCCTTGCCCTCCTTACACCCTCCTGCATGTTCAGGCCCCGATCACACAAAATCTTTTTCACTCCATCTTTCCACCTCCAATTTGGTCTCCCTCTTCTCCTCGTTCCCTCCACCTCCGACACATATATCCTCTTGGTCAATCTTTCCTCACTCATTCTCTCCATGTGCCCAAACCATTTCAAAACACCCTCTTCTGCTCTCTCAACCACGCTCTTTTTATTTCCACACATCTCTCTTACCCTTACGTTACTTACTCGATCAAACCACCTCACACCACACATTGTCCTCAAACATCTCATTTCCAGCACATCCATCCTCCTGCGCACAACTCTATCCATAGCCCACGCCTCGCAACCATACAACATTGTTGGAACCACTATTCCTTCAAACATACCCATTTTTGCTTTCCGAGATAATGTTCTCGACTTCCACACATTTTTCAAGGCTCCCAAAATTTTCGCCCCCTCCCCCACCCTATGATCCACTTCCGCTTCCATGGTTCCATCCGCTGACAGATCCACTCCCAGATATCTAAAACACTTCACTTCCTCCAGTTTTTCTCCATTCAAACTTACCTCCCAATTGACTTGACCCTCAACCCTACTGTACCTAATAACCTTGCTCTTATTCACATTTACTCTTAACTTTCTTCTTCCACACACTTTACCAAACTCAGTCACCAGCTTCTGCAGTTTCTCACATGAATCAGCCACCAGCGCTGTATCATCAGCGAACAACAACTGACTCACTTCCCAGGCTCTCTCATCCCCAACAGACTTCATACTTGCCCCTCTTTCCAGGACTCTTGCATTTACCTCCCTAACAACCCCATCCATAAACAAATTAAACAACCATGGAGACATCACACACCCCTGCCGCAAACCTACATTCACTGAGAACCAATCACTTTCCTCTCTTCCTACACGTACACATGCCTTACATCCTCGATAAAAACTTTTCACTGCTTCTAACAACTTGCCTCCCACACCATATATTCTTAATACCTTCCATAGAGCTTCTCTATCAACTCTATCATATGCCTTCTCCAGATCCATAAATGCTACATACAAATCCATTTGCTTTTCTAAGTATTTCTCACATACATTCTTCAAAGCAAACACCTGATCCACACATCCTCTACCACTTCTGAAACCACACTGCTCTTCCCCAATCTGATGCTCTGTACATGCCTTCACCCTCTCAATCAATACCCTCCCATATAATTTTTCCAGGAATACTCAACAAACTTATACCTCTGTAATTTGAGCACTCACTCTTATCCCCTTTGCCTTTGTACAATGGCACTATGCACGCATTCCGCCAATCCTCAGGCACCTCACCATGAGTCATACATACATTAAATAACCTTACCAACCAGTCAACAATACAGTCACCCCCTTTTTTAATAAATTCCACTGCAATACCATCCAAACCTGCTGCCTTGCCGGCTTTCATCTTCCGCAAAGCTTTTACTACCTCTTCTCTGTTTACCAAATCATTTTCCCTAACCCTCGCACTTTGCACACCACCTCGACCAAAACACCCTATATCTGCCACTCTATCATCAAACACATTCAACACACCTTCAAAATACTCACTCCATCTCCTTCTCACATCACCACTACTTGTTATCACCTCCCCATTTGCGCCCTTCACTGAAGTTCCCATTTGCTCCCTTGTCTTACGCACTTTATCTACCTCCTTCCAGAACATCTTTTTATTCTCCCTAAAATTTAATGATCCTCTCTCACCCCAACTCTCATTTGCCCTTTTTTTCACCTCTTGCACCTTTCTCTTGACCTCCTGTCTCTTTCTTTTATACATCTCCCACTCAATTTCATTTTTTCCCTGCAAAAATCGTCCAAATGCCTCTCTCTTCTCTTTCACTAATACTCTTACTTCTTCATCCCACCACTCACTACCCTTTCTAATCAACCCACCTCCCACTCTTCTCATGCCACAAGCATCTTTTGCTGTCTCCTGCATTAGCAAGGTAGCGCAAGGAAACAGACGAAAGAATGGCCCAACCCACCCACATACACATGTATTTACATACACGTCCACACATGCACATATACATACATATACATTTCACCGTATACATATATACGTATACATACACTGATATATACATATATACACATGTACATAATTCATACTTGCTGGCTTTATTCATTCCCCCCGCCACACATGAAATGACAAAAAAAAAAAAAAAAAAAAAAAAAAAAAAAACGTATGTAAGGTAGCACTAGGAAAAGACAACAAAGGCCACATTCGTTCACACTCAGTCCCTAGCTGTTATGTATAATGCGCTGAAACCACAGCTCCCTTTGCACATCCAGGCCCCACAAAACTTTCCATGGTTTACCCCAGGTGCTTCACATGCTCTGGTTCAATCCATTGACAGCACATCGACCCCTGGTGCACCACATCATTCCAATTCACTCTATTCCTTGCGCGCTTTTCTCCCTCCTGCATGCTCAGACCCTGATCGCTCAAAATCTCTTTCACTCCATCCTTCCACCTCCAATTTGGTCTCCCACTTCTCCTCATTCCTTCCACCTCTGACACATATATCCTCCTTGTCAATCTTTCCTCACTCATTCTCTCCATGTGGCCAAACCATTTCAAAACGTTCTCTTCTGCTCTCTCAACCACACACTTTTTGTGACCACACATCTCTTTTACCCTTTCATTACTTACTCAATCAAACCACCTCACACCACATATTGTCCACATATTGTTTTCTATATAGGAATTTTTTATTTTCTTCCATTTTTCTTTTGTTTATTATACAGGTGAAGGAACGAGAACTGGAACTTAGTAGATCAGTAGAGACCCTGAAGCAGGAAAAGGAGAAACTTAATGCCCAACTCCAGAGTCTTGAGGAAGGTTGGTTCAGCAGAGTTCATTTACTAATAATCCACTGGCTTTTGTGTGTTATGTGTATTGTGTTATTAGTTCTGATAGTTCCATTAGGACCTGTTGAATATCCTAAGGTTTGAGAATCAAAAATTATTAGCTTCCTTTATCTTACATATATTATTATCATTGAACTTAATTCCCATTTAATGAGATGAATCTACTGACTGTTAAAGGGTGTTTTATCATCATGTGTTAACTGTTATGTGTTCTTTGGATTGAGTAGGTGAATATCAGTATATGTAGGGTTGGGTAAAAAGAATAGTATTCCAGGTGGGCATGTGAGAAAGAAAAAAAAAAAAAAAGAGTTGTATGTGTCATTTACAAGGAAGGAGTATGAAAGATTAAATGTGCTAGAGAAAGTGGTAGGAGGGTAAGAGGAAGGTGTAGGGGCTGGAAAAGAGGGCAAGTGAGTGTTAGCATGAGTTGATATCAGCAAATTCTGGGAGAAAAACAAATATTTTAAGAAGGTGGTTAATAGTGTAAGAAAACAAGGGAAAGTCGGTGAAGGAGGCAGAAGGGAAATAGCAACAGGAGGTGAGGTGAAGAGGAAATGGGTTGAGCTCTTTGAAGTATTGTGGATTGTGTTGGGTGATAGATTGGCAGTGTAGGGTGTTGAGGTTAAGCGGGTATATGTGGAGTGAGAATACCACAGCAAGTGATTGTATAAGAAAACAGGTAATGAAAACCTTGTGTACGATGAAATGTGGCCAAGAGGGAGTGGTATTATAGTTGATTTTCTTGGTTAGTTAGGATTATCAGTGTATACTTGGATCATGGTGAGATGCCTTAGGGTTTGCAGAATGCCTGTATAGTGCCAAATTATAAAGGCAAGGGGGTTAAAGGTAAATGTTCATGTTGTGGAAGTATGAGTATGTTGAGTGTACATGATAAGTTGTATGGGAGAGTGGTGATTGAGAGGGTGGTGGCATGCTGAGAGAATAGAATTGGGGAAGAACAGTATGCATCAGGAGTGGTAAAAGATGTGTGGATCAGTTGTTTCCTATCAAGAAACAGTTTGAGAAATACTTAGAGAAACAGGATTTATTTGTGGCATTTAGGGATCTGGAACAATCATATGAGAGGGTAGACAGAAATACTTTATGGAAGGTGTTTTGAATATGTCTTGGGAGGAAAGCTATTAAATGCACTGAGGAGTTTCTGTTAGGAGAGTAAGATGTATTTAAGATTAGGTAGAAAAGAGGATTAGTGGTTCCAGGTGAAGATGGGTTTTTGGCAGGGGTGTCTGTTGTCACCTTGACTGTTCACTTTGTTTATAAATGAATTGGTGAGGGAAGTGAATGCAAAGGTTCTGGGGAGAGGGGTAGGTTTGCAGTTTGGTAAGTTGGGGGGGATGCTTGGGAAGTGTCAGTTATTGTTTGTTGATGACATGGAGTTTTGTTTTGAGCTTGATTGTAGAAAACTTTTAGGAGGTGAATTTTAGATACTTGGCACTGAACATGACAGTGAATGAAACAATGGGGATGAGGAGGGGGCAAAGAAACAGACTTTATTAATATGAGAAAAATGTTTGCCACTTCTTGAGTACTTCTGTATCACTTCAAATTTAACTTCCCCAGAACACAAGAAGCTAACTAATGATCGTAGAGATGAGTTGGACAAGTTAAGTAAACAACTGAAGCAAGAACAACTTCTCAAGATGCAAGCAGTCAACAAATTAGCTGAAATAATGGCTCGTAGGGAGAACCTTCCAGCTAGTCGTAAGCCTAAGGCCTCGGCTAGTGACCTGAGGAGAAAGGAGAAAGAGTGTCGTAAATTACAGCAGGAATTAACAATGGTGGGTAGCAGTCTGTTGGCCACAGGTTTATTTTCAGTCCTTGATAATTACAAGTAAATGCTATGTTGCTTTTTATAGAAATGTCTATATGCTCATATTGGGTTTATTGTTTATGCCTAACCTATGTGATGAACTTAGCTGATTTTATGCATACCTATGTGGTGATGACAGTAAGAAGTATCTTATAAATTTTGATGATAAACAAAGATGCATAAAATTTATACTGTATAAAAAAATCAATTTAGTGGGAGTAAAAAGTGTGATGAATACAGCAGAAGAGGGTTTGTTGTAATGGTTTGGGCATATGGAGAGATCTGTACCTGTCAGCATGAACTTAAGGTATTTTGGCATTTTTATTTTTTCTGTTACAATAGGAACGTGATAAATACAACCAGATGATGACAAAATACCAGAAGGATGTCCAGGATTTGCAGGCAATGTTGTATGAGGAGAGTCAGGCAAAAGTACGACTTCAGATGGAAGCAGACTCCAAAGACTCAGAAATTGAGTCCCTCACTTGTAAACTGGCGAACCTGAACAGTGAGACAGCCTCCGTCAGTAGTGGGGCTGACAATGACATTGATGAATTGGGTCAGTGACAGGAATTTCTTCAAGCTCCTTTACCTTGTCTCTGCTTACTGTTTACCTATTCTTTTTCATCCATTCTTTTCTTCAGTGCAACTGTTGTTTATATCTTTTGGCATATGTCTTTTCATGTTGCTCTTTCTTTTTGCATGATATTTTTCATTTATTTCTATTTTTATTGTTATACTTTGTTGTTGTCTCCCGCGTTAGCAAGGAAGCGCAAGAAATTAGACGAAAGAATGGCCCAACCCACCCACATACACATGTATATACATAAACGCCCACACTCACACATATGCATACCTATACATTTCAACGTGTACATATATATATATTTTTTTTTTTTTTTTTTCCGCTGTCTCCCGTGTTTGCGAGGTAGCGCAAGGAAACAGACCAAAGAAATGGCTCAACCCACCCCCATACATATGTATATACGAACACGTCCACACACGCAAATATACATACCTATACATCTCAATGTACACATTTATATACACACACAGACACATACATATATACCCATGCACACAATTCACACTGTCTGCCTTTATTCATTCCCATCGCCACCTCGCCACACATGGAATACCATCCCCCTCCCCCCTCATGTGTGCGAGGTAGCACATACACAGACATATACATATATACACATGTACATATTCATACTTGCTGCATGATTGTTTATTATAGAAGTGTTATATGCTCAGATTGGGTTTATTGTTTGTATCCTTTGGAGTACAGGAGAAATTATGGGTGTGTGTGTGTGTGTGTGTTTTTTTGGGGGGGGGGGAGCCAGTGACCATTACTACCTTCCTGGGTATTGGGAGGGTTAGTGACTGCTGCTTAGTGAGCCAGAACTTCAGTGGTTGCCAAGTCGCACTCCTCTGATGCAGGTAGCTGTCTTTCTCTCTTACTCACCCTCACATGGACTACTGGCATTTTGTCCACAACCATACAGTCTTTCCTCATCATACATGACACTTTACAACACTTAACTCACACAGCTCATTCTTTGTAACTCTAGCTCAAGGGTAAAGGGGAAAAGTGGTTTGGGAAAGTCTTGGGAGTAAAGTCATAGGTTGGTGAGAGGACTAGAGCTAAGGAAGGAGTAGCTTTACTAAAGTAGGAGTTGTGGGAGTATGTAATAGAGTGTAAGAAAGTAAATTCTAGATTGATGTAAGTAAAACTAAAAGTAGATGGAGAGAGAGTGGTGATTATTGGTGCTTATGCACCTGGTCATGAGAAGAAAGATTATGAGAGGCAAGTGTTTTGGGAGAAGCTGAGTGAGTGTGTTAGCAGCTTTGATGCATGATACTTTGTTATAGTGATGGGTGATTTGAATGCGAAGGTGAGTTATGTGGTAATTGAGCCAAAATGAGAAGAAAGGAGAGATATGTAGTATGTTTGAGGAAAGAAACTGGGATGATTTGGCTCTGAGTGAAACAAAGCTCAAGGGTAAAGGGGAAAAGTGGTTTGGGAAAGTCTTGGGAGTAAAGTCATAGGTTGGTGAGAGGACAAGAGCTAAGGAAGGAGTAGCTTTACTAAAGTAGGAGTTGTGGGAGTATGTAATAGAGTGTAAGAAAGTAAATTCTAGATTGATATAAGTAAAACTAAAAGTAGATGGAGAGAGTGGTGATTATTGGTGCCTATGCACCTGGTCATGAGAAGAAAGATTATGAGAGGCAAGTGTTTTGGGAGAAGCTGAGTGAGTGTGTTAGCAGCTTTGATGCATGATACTGTGTTATAGTGATGGGTGATTTGAATGTGAAGGTGAGTAATGTGGTAATTGAGTGAATAATTGGTATACATGGGGAGTTCAGTGTTGTGAATGGAAATGGTGAAGAGCTTATGGTTTTCAAAAAAGGAGAGAGAATGTTGGGGAGAAGAGAGTGGTGAGAGTAAGTGAGCTTGGAAAGGAGACTTTTGTGAGGAAGTACCAGGAGAGATTGAGTGTAAAATGGCAAAAGGTGAAAGCAAATGATGAGGGGAGTGGGTGAGGAATGGGATATATTTAGGGAAGCAGTGATGGCTTGTGCAAAAGTTGCATGTGGCATGAGAAAGGTAGGAGGTGGGCAGATTAGAAAGGGTAGTTAGTGGTGGGATTAAGTAAGGTTATTAGTGAAAGAGAAAAGAGAGGCATTTGGACAATACTTTCAGGGAAGTAGTGCAAATGACTAGATGTATAAAAGAAAGCAGCAGGAGGTCAAGAGAAAGGTGCAAGGGTTGAAAAAGAGGAAAAATGAGAGGTGTGATGAGAGAGTATCATAAATTTTAGAGAGGAAGAAAGAAAGATGTTTTGGAAGGATGTAAATAACGTGTGTAAGACGAGAACAAATGGGAACATTGGTAAAGGGGACAAGTGGGGAGGTTACTACATGCAGGGACAAAGTGAGAAAGAGATGGAGTGAGTGTTTTGAAAGTTTGTTGGATGTGTTTGATGATAGGGTGGCAAATGTAGGGTGTTTTGGTTGGGGTGTTATGCGAAGTGAGCGGGTCAAGGAGAATGATTTGGTTAAGTGGGAAAAGATAGTGAAAGCTTTGTGGAAGATGAAATCTGGCAAGGCAGCGGGTTTGGATGGTATTGCAGTGGAATTTATTAAAAAAAAGTTGGTGACTGTGTTGCTGATTGGTTGGTAAAGATATTCAATGTATGTATGTTGCCCCCTCTATGTGTACTGTCTTCTTCACCATACTTATTCTACAATCTTTGCCCTTCCAATTTGATACATATATTTCATGTACCATTGCCCTATAGAGCTGGGAGGACTAGTATATGTACCTTCCCTTACTTTTTATATAGCCTTGAACCCTTTATGTCATACTGTTTGTTGATATCATGTTTTGTGTAATAACAGAATTTTCATTTAGAACAGGTGCTCCAGAGGTTGTTCACTAAATGAAGAGCAGGCAACAGTCTTCCTGCTTAGTGTGTTAAGATGCACAAGATGCTTCAATCCATTTAATCCATTACTAAATTTTGAAGAAATTTATTAGTTTTTTTTAGATAGTGCATGTGTAATTTCTCCTGAAAATTTTTTCTGCTGCCAGAAGAAAGCAAGTTCATGAAATGTACAGGACTGACCATTTTTGTGTGTAATGTTATTGAAACAATTGTATGTTACAGAGTCTCGACTTGAGGGATGGCTGTCAGTTCCGAACAAGCAGAATATAAAACGTCATGGCTGGCGGCGTCAGTATGTCGTTGTCTCCTCAAGGAAGATAATTTTTTACAACTCAGAGAATGATAAACAAAACTCTGACCCCATTCTTATTCTTGACTTAACGTAAGTATATTCCAGATAGTCATTAAAGTGTATTCTAGATAGCCATTACCAGTTTTTATTGTAGATCAGAGTATAAAAAGAAGTTTGTTGTTTCTTGTAATACCAAGGTTGCATCTGGAATACATGAAGGATATCATTTTCTCAAATTCACTTTGTAGTTTGATGTATACTGCATGAAAAACAGAGCCTTGGTTTACATCTAGGACCCACGGACATTTTTATGTTACATACAGTGGTTCAGACCATTGACAGCATGTTGCTTTCCTTTGTAATGCATTGCTGCAGTTTACCTTTACACTTCCCATACCCCAATCTTCCTTGCATGTCACAGGAGGCTGGCTACTAAAGGGGGTGGAAGGGTTGAGCTAGAAACCATCTTCTTGTATTTCAATTTCTGAAAGATGTAACAGAAGGTGCCAAGCAGGGAGTCTCAGCCTCAGAGGCTCAGGCTGAGGTGACTAAGTGGGTTGATATAACAAAGACGAGAATAGAGGAGAGATAGGTTGTATTTTTGAGGAAAGAAACCTGGATCCTCTGGCTCTGGTTGAAACAAAACTCAAGTGTAAAGGGGAAGAATGATTTGGAAATGTCTATGGAGTAAAGTCAAGGTTGGTGAGAGGGCAAGATCTAAGGAAGGAGTTGTAGGTGTGTGTGAGAGAGTGCAAGGAAGTGAATTCTAGGCTGATGTGGGTAAAAATGAAAGTGGATGGTGAGAGATGGCCAATTATTACTGCTATTGCACCTGGCCATGGGAAAAAAGATCGTAAGAGGCAAGTGTTTTGGGAGCAGCCTAGTGAGTGTGTCATCAGATTTGATGCAAGATTTAAATGTGAAGGTAAGTGATGCAACAGTTTAGGGTATGATTGATGGGCATGGGGTATTTAGTATCATGAAATGTTTACCAGTTTGTGGAGTTGTGTGCTAAAATAGGAATGCTGATTGGTAATACTTGGTTTAAAGAGAGGGATATACATGAATATACATATGTAAGTAAGAATGATGCTTAGTGGATATTTTTGGATTACATTTAAATTTGACAGGTGTTTAAAAGTGAGACTTTTGGATGCAATGTGGTGAGAGGGGCTGTTAGTGGGATGTCTGATTGCTACCTTGTGAAGGCAAGGGTGAAGAATTGTAGTGGTTTTAGGAAAAGAGGAAACAATATGTTGGTGAGAAGAGAGAGGTGAAAGTAAGTGTACTTGGAAAAGAGAGTTATGTGAAGAAATACCAGCAGAGGTTGAGTGTAGATTGGCAAAAGGTGAGAGTAAATGAAGCAAGGGAAGTGGATGAGGAATGGAAGGTATTTAGGGAAGTAATGCTGGCATATGCAGAGATGCCTGTGGCTTGTGAAAGGTGTGGGCAAATTGGAAATGGTAGAGAGTGGTGGGATGAAGAGTAAAAGTTGCTAGTGAAAGAGAAAAGGAGGTGTTTGGATGGTACTTACAGGGAAGGATTGCAAATGATTGGAGGATGTATTATAGAAAATAGCAGGAGGTCAAGAGGAAAGTGCAGGGTTTGAAAAAGATGACAAAGGAGAGTTGGGGTGAACAAGTATCAATAAACTTTAGGAAGACTGGGAAGGTGCTTTGGAAGGAGGTTGATAATGTGCCAAAAAAATAAGAGAAAAAATAGGAACATTGGTGAAGGGAGCAAAAAAGGGAAGTGATAACAGATAGTGAGGAGATGGAGTGAGTATTTTGAAGAACTGTTGAATGTGTTTGATGATGGGGTGGCAGATGTTGGATGTTTAGGTTGGGGTGGTAGAGGCAAAGTGAGAAAATCATGGAGAGTGGTTTGGTGAAAGAGAAGATCTGGTTAAAGCCTAATGTAGGATAAGATGTGGAAGGCATCTGAAGTGGAAAGTATTGTTGCTGAATGTATTAAGGAAGGGTTTGATTGTATTGTTGATTGAGGTGCATAAAGATTAGGGAATGCATTTATAGTGCCACTGTATAATGGCAAGAGGTATAAGTTTGTTGAGTTTACCTAGTAAGTTGTATGGGATGTTAGTGATTTAGAGAGTGAAGGCAAATACAGTGTCATATTTGGGAGGAACATTGTGGTTTCAGAAGTGGTAGAGGATGTTTGCATCAAGTGTTTTCTTTGAAGAATGTGTGTGAGAAATACATGGAGAAATGGATGGATTTGTGTGGCATTTATGGATCTGGAGAAAGCATATGATGAGATTGATAGAGATGTTTTGTGGAAGGTCTTCAGAATATATGGTGTGGGAGGCTACAAGAAGTAGTGAGAAGTTTTTATCTTGGGTGAAAGGCTTGTGAATGAGTAGGAAGAGAGGAGAGTGAATGGTTTCATGTCGAAGTTGTTATGTGGAGGTAGTGTCTAATATCTTCATGGTTGTTTGATTTGTTTATTAATAGGGTGATGAGGGAGGCAAATATTCACCCACTCATTTAAATATTTTTTGTGGATCACAGGTGTTTTTGTGCTGTTTGTTGTTGAATTGTGATAATACTTTTCTAACTTCATTCTTCATCATTCTGTTTTCCCTGCCCATCATTATGGCTTCTGTAAAACATTTTGTACACACCATAATGTTTCAATTGCAGATTCTTCCACTAGCACCTCTTATACACACACTACATCAGTCCATTCCCTTAGATTTCTTGTGGGCTTTTTGCATATTGATATCCAGTTACTTGACAAGAATACTTTTTTATATATTTATTTTATGTGAAGCGTGTGGGGTAAACCATGGAAAGTTTTGTATGAAAGCAAGTATGAATTATGTACATGTGTATATATATATATATATATATATATATATATATATATATATGTCTGTATGTATATATATGTATATGTTGAAATGTATAGGTATGTATATGTGCATGTGTGGACGTGTATGTATATACATGTGTATGTGGACGGATTGGGCCATTCTTTCATCTGTTTCCTTGCGCTACCCTGCTGACGCAAGAGGCAGCGACAGAGTATAATAAATAAATGATGTATTATACTTTGTCGCGTCTGCCATGATAGCGAGGTAGCACAAGGAAACAGACGAAAGAATTCCCCAACTGACCCACATACACAGGTATGTACATAAACGCCCACCTACGCACATATACATACCTATACATTTCAAGGTATACATACATGTACGTACACAGACATATACATATATACACATGTACATATTCATACATGATGCCTTCATCCAATCCCGTTGCCACCCCGCCACACATGAAATGGCACCCCCCTACCCCCGCGTTAGTGCGAGGTAGCGCTAGGAAAAGACAACAAAGGCCACATTCGTTCGCACTCAGTCTCTAGCTGTGTTGTGTAATACACTGAAACCACAGCTCCCCTTCCACATCCAAGCCCCACAAAACTTTTATAGTTATTTTTCCATATGTAATTTTTTTTTTTTTTCGTTACCCATCTTTTATACATTTGCATCTTGCTTTACCATATGATACTGTATGTTGATAGTTATCAGTTTATTCATTTTAATGGATCATAACTGACATGTCAGTACTTAGATGTGGAAGTAATCTTTAGATTGCTGTAATTTTTCCCTGATTTGTTGACAGAAAACTCTTCCATGTGCGGTCAGTAACACAAGGTGATGTTATAAGAGCTGAGGCCAAAGACATCCCTAGAATATTCCAGGTAAGTGTATTCTGAGTAGCATTTTTATTGTCCTGTTGATATTCCTTTTATTGTGATAATGCTGTTATTTGTAGTCCATTAATACCCATCTCAAATTTTACTGGCAGCACCACCATCATTAGAAGGTAGCTGACTTATTAAATTTTTCCAGGCTAACTTCAGAACTTGACCTGTTTGCCCTGTGCTGCAGTGTTGGTTCACTTTCCCTCATCTTTTGGTATTTCTTTGTTCTCTGCTCTAGAGCTGGCTGCTTATGTTCCCCCGTCACTAGCTAGAGCACACAGTACTCAGCAGGCGCCTGCATAACATGATTATTGTGTGGCCGTTGGCAACCCAAGGGTGGGTCGTTTTGATAACTGTTTGTCATTGTACACCTCGAAGGTTGGGAACACTTTACTTTCTCATGTCGTTGATACTGACATAAAGCATTGTGCTGGTGTGGATTTACATATCATTTCTTACCCCTTTAAGATTTGATCTTGCACAGTCAACACTGCCATACTGTCTGCTTGTGATTACACTGCAAGTGAAAAGTCATTTTTAATGAGAAAGCATTATGAGAGTACAATTTCATTGAAGAATTTCTCACCCGAAAGGAGTTCCTTTCCTTCCTGCTGACTGTAGTGCACATTGAAGATGTAGGAGCACCAGGAGAAGGGGAAATGGCAATTGATTTAGGATAATAAAAGAGATGATAATGATGAATATAGTAAGTTGATGTTTGAGCTTGGGAGAATGTCTGCCAACCAATTATCAAAGATGCAACAGTTCTTCAGAATTCTGTATACCTCTTTTTTACCTGTTACCACTTCCCCATCTTCTCCCCTCACTTAGGCCTCCATTTGTTATATTTTTTACTTAGTGTAATATACAAAAATTTTGTGTGAAAGGAGATAGTGTAGAGTTATGTGAATGATAGCTGGGTTATTAGGTTCAGCAGGTTTGAGGGACAGGTTAGTTGGGATGTGAGTTTGAATTGGAGGAAGTGAAGTATTTTAGATATTTGGCGGTGGACTTAGCAGCGAATGGAACCATGGAACCGTGGAAGTGAGTCATAGGGTGGGAAAGGGGGCAAAGGTTTTTTGGAGTGATGAAGAATGTGTGGAAGGAGAGAACATTATCTCGGAGAGCAAAAATGGGTTTGTGTGAAGGAATAGTAATTCCAGTAATATTATTTGGTTGCGAGGCATGGGCTATGCGTAGGGTTAAACGGAGCAGGGTGGGTGTGTTGGAAATGAAATGTTTGAGAACAATATGTGGTGTGAGGTAGTTTGATTAAGTAATGAAAGGGTGAGAGAGAGGTGTGGAAGTAAAAAAGTGTGGTTGAGAGAGCAGAAGAGGCTGTGTTGAAATGGTTTGGGCATATGGAGAGATTGAGTGAGGAAAAATTGACTAAAGAGGATATATGTCAAAGGTGGAGGGAACAAGGGGAAGCAGAAGACCAAATTGGAGGTGGAAAGAGAGAGAAAAAGATTTTGAGCAATCAGGGCCTGAACATGCAGGAGGGTGAGGGGTATGCAAGGAATAGAGTGAATTGGAACGATGTGGTATACCGGGGTCGATGTGCTGCCAATGGACTGAATAGAGCATGTGAAACATCTGGGGTAAACTATGGAAAGGTCTGTGGGGCCTGGATGTGTATAGGGAGCTGTGGTTTAGGTGCATTACACATGACACCTAGAGACTGAGTGTGAATGAATGTTGCCTTTTTCTGTCTGTTTTCCTGGCACAACCTTGGTGAAGCAGGGAGTAGTGATGCTGTTTCCTGTGGGGCAGGGTAGTGCCGGGAATGGATGAAGGCAAGTATGAATATATATATATGTGTATATATGTTTATTGTTGCTCTTCCGCACCAGGGAGGTAGCACAAGGAAACAGACGGAAGAATGGCCCAACACACACACAAATACATAAACACCCATACATGCACCTATATACATAAAAGCCCGCACACGCACATATACATACCTATACATACCAACATGTATATACAAGACATATACATATATACACATGTACATATTCATACTTGCTGCCTTCATCCATTCCTGTCGCCAACCCACCACGCATGAAACAGCATTCCCCTCCCCACATGCGTGCACGAGGTAGTGCTAGGAAGACTACAAATGCCACATTTGTTCACACTCAGTCTCTAGCTGTCATGTGTAATGCACCAAAACCACAGCTCCCTTTCCACATCCAGGACACGCAAAACTTTCCATGGTTTACCTCAGACGCTTCACATACCCTGGTTCAATCCATTGACAACACATCGACCCCAGTATACCACATCGTTCCAATTCACTCCATTCCTTGCACGCTTTTCACCCTCCTGTATATTCAGGCCCTGATCACTCAAAATCTTTTTCACTCCATCCTTTCACCTCTAATTTGGTCTCCCACTTCTCCTCGTTCCCCTCTTGACACATATCCTCTTTGTCAATCTTTCCTCACTCATTCTCTCCATGTGACCAAACCATTTCAATACACCCTCTTCTGCTCTCTCAACCACACTCTTTTTATTACTACACATCTCTCTTACCCTATCACTACTTACTTGATCAAACCACCTCACACCACATTGTCCTCAAGGATTTCATTTCCAACACATCCATCCTCCTCTGCACAACCTTATCCGTAGCCCATGCCTCGCAATCATATAAGGTTGTTGGAGCTATTTGTTCCTTCAAACATACCCATTTTTGCTCCGAGATAACGTTCTCGCCTTTCACACATTCTTCAATGCTCCCAGAACCCTCACCCCCTCCCCTACCCTGTGATTCACTTCCACTTCCATGGTTACATCCGCTGCTAAATCCACTCCCAGATATCTAAAATACTTCATTTCCTCCATATATGTATATATGAGTGGATGGGCCATTCTTCATCTGTTTCCTGGCGCTATCTTGCTGACACAGGAAAAAGCGATTCAGTATAATGAAAAATGAAATAAGAAATATATATTTTGTGAGGTGTTGTCTATATGTAAGTTCTTTCTTTTTTCTTTCATACTATTTGCCAGTTCCCGCATTAGCGAGGTAGCGTTAAGAACAGAGGACTAGGCCTTTGAGGGAATATCCTCACCTGGCCCCATTCTCTGTTCCTTCTTTTGGAAAATTAAAAAGAACGAGAGGGGAGGATTTCCAGCCCCCCGCTCCCTTCCCTTTTAGTCACCTTCTACGACATGCAGGAAATGTGTGGGAAGTATTCTTCTCCCCTATCCCCAGGGATATGTAAGTTATGTACATATATATGTATTTATGTGTAAAAGAGTGGATGGATCTTTCTTCATCTGTTTCCGGGCACAACTTCGCTAACACAGGAAACAGTGATCAAGTGTAATAAACTTTTACCCTTTATAGCCACATGGGTGAACCCTGGCTCAGTAAAGATGAATTTGAATTGCAAAATGTAAATCACATATGTGCAAAATCAACACTGATTTTGGTTATGTGAATTAGACCTGTACATAAGTTTTACAGTGCCACATCGGAGGTATATAACACATCAGTCTTCTTGGTCAAGTTGATGAAAATTTAGGTGTGATATGCAACAAAACATGTTCAGTTTAACCAACAGATTGTCGCAAATAAAACACAATTGTAAAGTTGAAAGATGCAAGCCTATTCAATTGCCACATTATATGGATTTCAGAATGGTTTTACAGTACAGGCTGCTGAAGGAAACCAAGCTATTTGTCTTCGTCAGATGGGCTAACTGAACTGTTTCATTGCTTCCAATTTCAGAAGTGATCCTGGATAGAACTAAAGCAATTTATATTTCCAAATGTCAGGGTGCATTGCCTCTAAAGCTCTTAGTAGTAGGACATGATAAATGTGAATCTGCTTTGCATCAATGTGGATGAAACCCCCACTACACAGTTAAAAGCAGGTGTGTGATATAGTGGGATTTTGGTCAGGAATGAAAACAAGGTTGTTAAATTCCAAAAGAAATTGCTTTATGGATATTCTAGAGGTGCTGTTGCTGCAGAGAGCATCATTAATTCTGTTACTCTGACTTTTTTTTGTCAGAGCAACTGCTTAAAGTCGCTATCAATAGATCTATCATTAATAAAACAGTTTGGAAGCTTATTTAGATTAAAGGGGTAGGTGTGAGAGGAAGACCACCAGTGACATGGAGAAATAGAGTGGAAGAGCACTGGGAGGAGAGAAATGGTGGAAGAATGCATGGAATGTTGTGAGCGAGGGAGACATGTAAGAACATGGATAAGCAGAGACTCTTTGTTATGGCCACCCCAATGATGGGAGTTCCTGGAGGGAATTGGCATTAGAGATTTGGAAAAAAAAAGGGAAGCTTGTTGATATACTATCTACAGGGATGAAGTAAGAGAGCATTTTCTGTAGTTACAAGTAACATTCCATTTTCTTTGATTTTTTTAGTGGTGAACTTGTGTCTATGGTAATGATGTAGAAGAACTGAGTTGCAAACAGGAAGATATTTTTCAGGTTCTTCAAGCAGATGGTGAACTTTACGACAGTTTGTTTAGTCAATGCATTATATTCCTAATAGTTGGTACACATTACTTTATGTCAAAGAAATTCTTGCTTCAAAGTAGGAAGTACCTAAAGAATGTTATAATTGATTTTTGCTTATGTACTACCTCGCTTATGCGGGAAATGGCGAATAGTTTGAAAAAAAAAGAAAGGTAGGAAGTACCTAAAGAATGTTATAATTGATTTTTGCTTATGTGCCAAAACAAAATATTTTGAAAATCCTGACATGAAATTAAAAATGCAGGTGCATTTGTCCAAATATTACCCGCTCCCTCCCCTTTTAGCCGCCTTCTACAACACGCAGGGAATACGTGGAAAGTATTCTTTCTCCCCTAACATATATTTTCTCTTGAATATCTTATTTTATACTTTGATTCCATCCTCAGTTTTGTTCTGAATGTATTTCATACACAAAGACCATTTTGTTATCCACAAATGATTATGTTTGTACCAGAAAGAATGTACATGGCTAGCAAAAATTGACACTTTTAGACTGACATACACTGACAGGCATGGAAATTGGTTTAGGAGCTGCAGGAAATGAAAAAAAAAAAAAAAAAACGTGGAAGAAAACTGAGGTCCCAGAAAAATTAAAAGAAAAAATTGAATGCTGTGGTTTTCAGCATCAGAATCACATGATATCTTCAGAAAAATTTAGCACTTGACAATTAGTTGATGAAAAATTTTTGAATATATTTATCTATTATGAAAGTGAAAAAAAGGTGATCATGTTATCTGAAGAGAGAAAAAAAAGAAACCTTTGAGATAAGTGGAAAGTCTATAGTGTAAAGGAGTTCCTAAGTAGTGGTATGAATGTACAGTAAATCAGAAATTGGTGAAACAGTCTGGCAAGATTGGTGATTATTGGACAAAAGTGCTCCTTATTACTTTAACCAGTAATAAGAAGTTTTTGTGAGTGTGTGCAGAGGTTTTTCCTTTTATACATTTTGAGAATGCTGTTGCTGTACATTCTCCCTAATAACAGAAATACTTTTAAAAGTGTATCTGAGTATGCTATTGGTTTAGCAAAAGATGCAGCAAATGGTGTACAACAGCTGTTTACTCAGTTTGTTGTTACAAAGGAGATGATAAGTGCTGGATGACTTCCTAACTGAAACCATAAAAGAAAATATGAACAACAGAAACAGTTTACAGAAGCAAAATAATAGACTCACTGAATTGGAAAGTCTTTATGATTGTGGATAGAGAAAATTAAGAACAATGTTTCTGAATTGTCAGGAAAATGTCTGTAAATCAGATAAGATTAAAAAAGGATTTTAAGAATGCTGAGATTCTTAATCCAGAAGGAAGTACACTCAACATATGCAAGAACTATCTTAAGTTGCTTCAACCTTAAGTAAAGAAATTAGAAATACAAGCCCAGAAAGGATTTTTTTTTTTTTTTTTTTTTTTTTTTTTTTTTTTTTTTGCTGCTGTCTCCCGCGTTTGCGAGGTAGCGCAAGGAAACAGACGAAAGAAATGGCCCAACCCACCCCAGTACACATGTATATACATACGTCCACACACGCAAATATACATACCTACACAGCTTTCCATGGTTTACCCCAGACGCTTCACATGCCCTGATTCAATCCACTGGCAGCACGTCAACCCCGGTATACCACATCGATCCAATTCACTCTATTCCTTGCCCTCCTTTCACCCTCCTGCATGTTCAGGCCCCGATCACACAAAATCTTTTTCACTCCATCTTTCCACCTCCAATTTGGTCTCCCACTTCTCCTCGTTCCCTCCATCTCCGACACATATATCCTCTTGGTCAATCATTGCTCACTCATTCTCTCCATGTGCCCAAACCATTTCAAAGCACCCTCTTCTGCTCTCTCAACCACGCTCTTTTTATTTCCACACATCTCTTACGCTTACGTTACTTACTCGATCAAACCACCTCACACCACACATTGTCCTCAAACATCTCATTTCCAGCACATCCATCCTCCTGCACACAACTCTATCCATAGCCCATGCCTCTCAACCATACAACATTGTTGGAACCACTATTCCTTCAAACATAGCCATTTTTGCTTTCCGAGATAATGTTCTCGACTTCCACACATTCTTCAAGGCTCCCAGGATTTTCACCCCCTCCCCCACCCTATGATCCACTTCCGCTTCCATGGTTCCATCCGCTGCCAGATCCACTCCCAGATATCTAAAACACTTTACTTCCCTCAGTTTTTCTCCATTTAAACTTACCTCCCAATTGCCTTGACCCTCAACCCTACTGTACCTAATAACCTTGCTCTTATTCACATTTACTCTTAACTTTCTTCTTTCACACACTTTACCAAACTCAGTCACCAGCTTCTGCAGTTTCTCACATGAATCAGCCACCAGCGCTGTATCATCAGCGAACAACAACTGACTCACTTCCCAAGCTCTCTCATCCACAACAGACTTCATACTTGCCCCTCTTTCCAAAACTCTTGCATTCACCTCCCTAACAACCCCATCCATAAACAAATTAAACAACCATGGAGACATCACACACCCCTGCCACAAACCTACATTCACTGAGAACCAATCACTTTCCTCTCTTCCTACACGTACACATGTCTTACATCCTTGATAAAAACTTTTCACTGCTTCTAACAACTTGCCTCCCACACCATATATTCTTAATACCTTCCACAGAGCATCTCTATCAACTCTATCATATGCCTTCTCCAGATCCATAAATGCTACATACAAATCCATATATATATATAGTATTTTACATGAGTACATCAGGTGGAAGTAGTAGGTATGAAAATTTAGCTTGGAGCATTTGGTAGTAATAGTAACCTGGAACATTAGGTAGACATATTAGGTCATAGTAGTTGGTGGGACCATTAGGTAGAAGCCTCTGAAAACACTGTTTTAGAGTTGCCCTCTACCAGTGGCCCACTTAGAGTAAGGCACAAAACGTTAAGAAGCAGCCGTGAAGTTCACCAGTTATTGAGACTTTTGCTGTGGCCTCAACCTTGAGGGAGTTCCAAAAGGGAACAGGCATCAGATATATTGATAGATAGACGGTAGGCACCTAGGGGATGTGGTGGTTAGCATTTGCTGACTGCTAATCTACTTGCCCAGGTTTGATCCATGTTATGGGCAGAAGACGTACAGTTCACCTAGCTGTTCATCCTCTGCTTGGTAAATACATAGATACTAGCTTTTGATTGGAATAAAGCTGGGAAAGGCTTAGTCAGGCAACACTTTGTAACGTAACTTGAGCTAACCCTGGGGTCTCCAAGTCTAGGGAGATGGCCCTCACTAGCAGGTCCATGAGCTTACCAAGGATTCTTACTTTATTATATATAATTTATGTGAGTATAGTTTTATACATTGTATGAGGACTTCTGTGATCAGATTCATTCTCTTACTCTGCATGATAGTGCTGAACTCATGGAACATTGAATATTTCAGCTATTGTACGCTGGAGAGGGAGAAAGTAGAAAGCCTGGTGATAACCCTGGTCCATTGGCTCTGCATGAGGGTGCAGGTCCGGACAAAGCAGGGACTCTAGTCCACAAAGGTCATGAATTCTTGGCCATCACCTTCCACATGCCTACAAACTGTGAGGTCTGTCAGCGGCATTTGTGGCATATGTTCAAACCCCCACCAGCCCTGGAGTGCAGACGTAAGCTTTTTTCTGTGTTTACATATCTCAAGTCTTATCTGTTCATCATCCCCACTGCATCAGCTACTAGTTGGGCTAAAGTTTACTGTTATTAACTCATTAGCTGATGATACAGCGCTGGTGGCTGATTCATGTGAGAAACTGCAGAAGCTGGTGACTGAGTTTGGTAAAGTGTGTGAAAGAAGAAAGTTAAGAGTAAATGTGAATAAGAGCAAGGTAATTAGGTACAGTAGGGTTGAGGGTCAAGTCAGTTGGGAGGTAAGTTTGAATGGAGAAAAACTGGAGGAAGTAAAGTGTTTTAGATATCTGGGAGTGGATCTGGCAGCGGATGGAACCATGGCAGCGGAAGTGGATCATAGGGTGGGGGAGGGGGCGAAAATTCTGGGAGCCTTGAAGAATGTGTGGAAGTCGAGAACATTATCTCGGAAAGCAAAAATGGCTATGTTTGAAGGAATAGTGGTTCCAACAATGTTGTATGGTTGCGAGGCGTGGGCTATGGATAAGAGTAGTGCGCAGGAGGATAGATGTGCTGGAAATGAGATGTTTGAGGACAATGTGTGGTGTGAGGTGGTTTGATCGAGTAAGTAACGTAAGGGTAAGAGAGATGTGTGGAAATAAAAAGAGCGTGGTTGAGAGAGCAGAAGAGGGTGTTTTGAAATGGTTTGGGCACATGGAGAGAATGTGTGAGGAAATATTGACCAAGAGGATATATGTGTCGGAGGTGGAGGGAACGAGAAGTGGGAGACCAAATTGGAGGTGGAAAGATGGAGTGAAAAAGATTTTGTGTGACTGGGGCCTGAACATGCAGGAGGGTGAAAGGAGGGCAAGGAATAGAGTGAATTGGATCGATGTGGTATACCGCGGTTGACGTTCTGTCAATGGATTGAATCAGGGCATGTGAAGCGTCTGGGGTAAACCATGGAAAGCTGTGTAGGTATGTATATTTGCGTGTGTGGACGTATGTATATACATGTGTATGGGGGTGGGTTGGGCCATTTCTTTTGCCTGTTTCCTTGCGCTACCTCGCAAACGCGGGAGACCGACAAAAAAAAAAAATAATAAATAAATTCATTAGCCCATCTGCACCTGGTGCTTGCTGGAATAAAGTGTCTTCTTGAATTGTTAGACCATATGCACTAGGTACTGGTGTTTGGCAAAATCATCTTTTTATTTTTTATTTTTTTTTTTATTTTTTTTCTTTTATACTTTGTCTTTTTATATATATATATATATATATATATATATATATATATATATATATATATATATATTTTTTTTTTTTTTTTTTACTTTGTCGCTGTCTCCCGCGTTTGCGAGGTAGCGCAAGGAAACAGACGAAAGAAATGGCCCAACCCCCCCCCATACACATGTACATACACACGTCCACACACGCAAATATACATACCTACACAGCTTTCCATGGTTTACCCCAGACGCTCCACATGCCTGGTTCAATCCACTGACAGCACGTCAACCCTGTATACCACATCGACTCCAATTCGCTCTATTTCTTGCCCTCCTTTCACCCTCCTGCATGTTCAGGCCCCGATCACACAAAATCTTTTTCACTCCATCTTTCCACCCCCAATTTGGTCTCCCACTTCTCCTTGTTCCCTCCACCTCTGACACATATATCCTCTTGGTCAGTCTTTCCTCACTCATTCTCTCCATGTGCCTAAACCATTTCAAAACATCCTCTTCTGCCCTCTCAACCAGGCTCTTTTTATTTCCACACATCTCTCTTACACTTACGTTACTTACTCGATCTAACCACCTCACACCACACGTCCTCAAACATCTCATTTCCAGCACATCTATCCTCCTGCGCACAACTCTATCCATAGCCCATGCCTCGCAACCACACAACATTGTTGGAACCACTATTCCTTCAAACATAGCCATTTTTGCTTTCCAAAATAATGTTCTTGTCTTCCACACATTCTTCAAGGCTCCCAGGATTTTCGCCCCCTCCCCCACCCTATGATCCACTTCCGCTTCCATGGTTCCATCCGCTGCTAGATCCACTCCCAGATATCTAAAACACTTTACTTCCTCCAGTTTTTCTCCATTCAAACTTACCTCCCAATTGACTTGACCCTCAACCCTACTGTACCTAATAGCCTTGCTCTTATTCACATTTACTCTTAACTTTCTTCCTTCACACACTTTACCAATCTCAGTCACCAGCTTTTGCAGTTTCTCACATGAATCAGCCACCAGCGCTGTATCATCAGCGAACAACAACTGACTCACTTCCCAAGCTCTCTCATCCCCAACAGACTTCATACTTGCCCCTCTTTCCAAAACTCTTGCATTCACCTCCCTAACAACCCCATCCATAAACAAATTAAACAACCATGGAGACATCACACACCCCTGCCGCAAACCTACATTCACTGAGAACCAATCACTTTCCTCTCTTCCTACACGTACACATGCCTTACATCCTCGATAAAAACTTTTCACTGCTTCTAACAACTTGCCTCCCACACCATATATTCTTAATACCTTCCACAGAGTATCTCTATCAACTCTATCATATGCCTTCTCCAGATCCATAAATGCTACATAAAAATCCATTTGCTTTTCTAAGTATTTCTCACATACATTCTTCAAAGCAAACACCTGATCCACACATCCTCTACCACTTCTGAAACCACACTGCTCTTCCCCAATCTGATGCTCTGTACATGCCTTCACCCTCTCAGTCAATACCCTCCCATATAATTTACCAGGAATACTCAACAAACTTATACCTCTGTAATTTGAGCACTCACTCTTATCCCCTTTGCCTTTGTACAATGGCACTATGTACGCATTCCGCCAATCCTCAGGCACCTCACCATGAGTCATACATACATTAACCTTACCAACCAGTCAATAATACAGTCACCCTCTTTTTTAATAAATTCCACTGCAATACCATCCAAACCTGCTGCCTTGCCGGCTTTCATCTTCCGCAAAGCTTTTACTACCTCTTCTCTGTTTACCAAATCATTTTCCCTAACCCTCTCACTTTGTACACCACCTCGACCAAAACACCCTATATCTGCCACTCTATCATCAAACACATTCAACAAACCTTCAAAATACTCACTCCATCTCCTTCTCACATCACCACTACTTGTTATCACCTCCCCATTTGCGCCCTTCACTGAAGTTCCCATTTGCTCCCGTGTCTTACGCACTTTATTTACCTCCTTCCAGAACATCTTTTTATTCTCCCTAAAATTTAATGATACTCTCTCACCCCAACTCTCATTTGCCCTCTTTTTCACCTCTTGCACCTTTCTCTTGACCTCCTGTCTTTCTTTTATACATCTCCCACTCATTTGCATTTTTTTCCTGCAAAAATCGTCCAAATGCCTCTCTCTTCTCTTTCACTAAAAATCTTACTTCTTCATCCCACCACTCACTACCCTTTCTAATCAACCCACCTCCCACTCTTCTCATGCCACAAGCATCTTTTGTGCAATCCATCACTGATTCCCTAAATACATCCCATTCCTCCCCCACTCCCCTTACTTCCATTGTTCTCACCTTTTTCCATTCTGTACTCAGTCTCTCCTGGTACTTCCTCACACAAGTCTCCTTCCCAAGCTCACTTACTCTCACCACCCTCTTCACCCCAACATTCACTCTTCTTTTCTGAAAACCCATACAAATCTTCACCCTAGCTTCCACAAGATAATGATCAGACATCCCTCCAGTTGCACCTCTCAGCACATTAACATCCAAAAGTCTCTCTTTCGCGCGCCTGTCAATTAACACGTAATCCAATAACGCTTTCTGGCCATCTCTCCTACTTACATACGTATACTTATGTATATCTCGCTTTTTAAACCAGGTATTCCCAATCACCAGTCCTTTTTCAGCACATAAATCTACAAGCTCTTCACCATTTCCATTTACAACACTGAACACCCCATGTATACCAATTATTCCCTCAACTGCTACATTACTTACCTTTGCATTTAAATCACCCATCACTATAACCCGGTCTCGTGCATCAAAACCACTAACACACTCATTCAGCTGCTCCCAAAACACTTGCCTCTCATGATCTTTCTTCTCATATATATATATATATATATATATATATATATATATATATATATATATGTGAATAAGAGCAAGGTTATTAGGTACAGTAGGGTGGAGGGTCAAGTCAATTGGTAGGTGAGTTTGAATGGAGAAAAACTGGAGGAAGTGAAGTGTTATAGATATCTGGGAGTGGATCTGGCAGCGGATGGAACCATGGAAGCGGAAGTGGATCATAGGGTGGGGGAGGGGGCGAAAATTCTGGGGGCCTTGAAGAATGTGTGGAAGTCGAGATCATTATCTCGGAAAGCAAAAATGGGTATGTTTGAAGGAATAGTGGTTCCAACAATGTTGTATGGTTGCGAGGCGTGGGCTATGGATAGAGTTGTGCGCAGGAGGATGGATGTGCTGGAAATGAGATGTTTGAGGACAATGTGTGGTGTGAGGTGGTTTGATCGAGTGAGTAACGTAAGGGTAAGAGAGATGTGTGGAAATAAAAAGAGTGTGGTTGAGAGAGCAGAAGAGGGTGTTTTGAAGTGGTTTGGGCACATGGAGAGAATGAGTGAGGAAAGATTGACCAAGAGGATATATGTGTCGGAGGTGGAGGGAACGAGGAGAAGAGGGAGACCAAATTGGAGGTGGAAAGATGGAGTGAAAAAGATTTTGTGTGATCGGGGCCTGAACATGCAGGAGGGTGAAAGGAGGGCAAGGAATAGAGTGAATTGGAGCGATGTGGTATACCGGGGTTGACGTGCTGTCAGTGGATTGAAGCAAGGCATGTGAAGCGTCTGGGGTAAACCATGGAAAGCTGTGTAGGTATGTATATTTGCGTGTGTGGACGTATGTATATACATGTGTATGGGGGTGGGTTGGGCCATTTCTTTCGTCTGTTTCCTTGCGCTACCTCGCAAACGCGGGAGACAGCGACAAAGTATAATAAAAAATAAAATAATATAGCGCAAGGAAACAGACGAAAGAAATGGCCCAACCCCCCCCCATACACATGTATATACATACGTCCACACACGCAAATATACATACCTACACAGCTTTCCATGGTTTACCCCAGACGCTTCACATGCCTTGATTCAATCCACTGACAGCACGTCAACCCCGGTATACCACATCGCTCCAATTCACTCTATTCCTTGCCCTCCTTTCACCCTCCTGCATGTTCAGGCCCCGATCACACAAAATCTTTTTCACTCCATCTTTCCACCTCCAATTTGGTCTCCCTCTTCTCCTTGTTCCCTCCACCTCCGACACATATATCCTCTTGGTCAATCTTTCCTCACTCATCCTCTCCATGTGCCCAAACCACTTCGAAACACCCTCTTCTGCTCTCTCAACCACGCTCTTTTTATTTCCACACATCTCTCTTACCCTTACGTTACTCACTCAATCAAACCACCTCACACCACACATTGTCCTCAAACATCTCATTTCCAGCACATCCATCCTCCTGCGCACAACTCTATCCATAGCCCACGCCTCGCAACCATACAACATTGTTGGAACCACTATTCCTTCAAACATACCCATTTTTGCTTTCCGAGATAATGTTCTCGACTTCCACACATTCTTCAAGGCCCCCAGGATTTTCGCCCCATCCCCCACCCTATGATCCACTTCCGCTTCCATGGTTCCATCCGCTGCCAGATCCACTCCCAGATATCTAAAACACTTCACTTCCTCCAGTTTTTCTCCATTCAAACTCACCTCCCAATTGACTTGACCCTCAACCCTACTGTACCTAATAACCTTGCTCTTATTCACATTTACTCTTAACTTTCTTCTTCCACGCACTTTTCCAAACTCAGTCACCAGCTTTTTTTTTTTTTTTTTTTTTTTTTTTTTTTTTTTTTTTTTTTTCGCTGTCTCCCGCGTTTGCGAGGTAGCGCAAGGAAACAGACGAAAGAAATGGCCCCCCCCCCCATACACATGTATATACATACGTCCACACACGCAAATATACATACCTACACAGCTTTCCATGGTTTACCCCAGACGCTTCACATGCCTTGATTCAATCCACTGACAGCACATCAGCCCAGTATACCACATTGCTCCAATTCACTCTGTTCCTTGCCCTCCTTTCACCCTCCTGCATGTTCAGGCCCCGATCACACAATATCTTTTTCACTCCATCTTTCCACCTCCAATTTGGTCTCCCTCTTCTCCTTGTTCCCTCCACCTCCGACACATATATCCTCTTGGTCAATCTTTCCTCACTCATCCTCTCCATGTGCCCAAACCACTTCAAAACACCCTCTTCTGCTCTCTCAACCACGCTCTTTTTATTTCCACACATCTCTCTTACCCTTACATATATACATATATATATATATATATATGTGAATGTAGGTTTGCGGCAGGGGTGTGTGATGTCTCCATGGTAGTTTAATTTGTTTATGGATGTGGAAGTTAGGGAGGTGAATGCAAGAGTTTTGGAAAGAGGGGCAAGTATGAAGTCTGTTGTGGATGAGAGAGCTTGGGAAGTGAGTCAGTAGTTGTTCACTGATGATACAGCGCTGGTGGCTGCTTCATGTGAGAAACTGCAGAAGCTGGTGACTGAGTTTGGTAAAGTGTGTGAAAGAAGAAAGTTAAGAGTAAATGTGAATAAGAGCAAGGTTATTAGGTACAGTAGGGTTGAGGGTCAAGTCAATTGGGAGGTAAGTTTGAATGGAGAAAAACTGGAGGAAGTAAAGTGTTTTAGATATCTGGGAGTGGATTTGGCAGCGGATGGAACCATGGAAGCGGAAGTGAATCATAGGGTGGGGGAGGGGGCGAAAATCCTGGGAGCATTGAAGAATGTGTGGAAGTCGAGAACATTATCTCGGAAAGCAAAAATGGGTATGTTTGAAGGAATAGTGGTTCCAACAATGTTATATGGTTGCGAGGCGTGGGCTATGGATAGAGTTGTGCGCAGGAGGATGGATGTGCTGGAAATGAGATGTTTGAGGACAATGTGTGGTGTGAGGTGGTTTGATCGAGTAAGTAATGTAAGGGTAAGAGAGATGTGTGGAAATAAAAAGAGCGTGGTTGAGAGAGCAGAAGAGGGTGTTTTGAAATGGTTTGGGCACATGGAGAGAATGAGTGAGGAAAGATTGACCAAGAGGATATATGTGTCAGAGGTGGAGGGAACGAGAAGTGGGAGACCAAATTGGAGGTGGAAAGATGGAGTGAAAAAGATTTTGTGTGATCGGGGCCTTAACATGCAGGAGGGTGAAAGGAGGGCAAGGAATAGAGTGAATTGGATCGATGTGGTATACCGCGGTTGACGTTCTGTCAATGGATTGAATCAGGGCATGTGAAGCGTCTGGGGTAAACCATGGAAAGCTGTGTAGGTATGTATATTTGCGTGTGTGGACGTATGTATATACATGTGTATGGGGGTGGGTTGGGCCATTTCTTTCGTCTGTTTCCTTGCGCTACCTCGCAAATGCGGAGACAGCGGCAAAAAAAAAAAAGAAACCTTTGAGATAAGTGGAAAGTCTATAGTGTAAAGGAGTTCCTAAGTAGTGGTATGAATGTACAGTAAATCAGAAATTGGTGAAACAGTCTGGCAAGATTGGTGATTATTGGACAAAAGTGCTCCTTATTACTTTAACCAGTAATAAGAAGTTTTTGTGAGTGTGTGCAGAGGTTTTTCCTTTTATACATTTTGAGAATGCTGTTGCTGTACATTCTCCCTAATAACAGAAATACTTTTAAAAGTGTATCTGAGTATGCTATTGGTTTAGCAAAAGATGCAGCAAATGGTGTACAACAGCTGTTTACTCAGTTTGTTGTTACAAAGGAGATGATAAGTGCTGGATGACTTCCTAACTGAAACCATAAAAGAAAATATGAACAACAGAAACAGTTTACAGAAGCAAAATAATAGACTCACTGAATTGGAAAGTCTTTATGATTGTGGATAGAGAAAATTAAGAACAATGTTTCTGAATTGTCAGGAAAATGTCTGTAAATCAGATAAGATTAAAAAAGGATTTTAAGAATGCTGAGATTCTTAATCCAGAAGGAAGTACACTCAACATATGCAAGAACTATCTTAAGTTGCTTCAACCTTAAGTAAAGAAATTAGAAAAACAAGCCCAGAAAGGATTTTTTTTTTTTTTTCACACCCATTCCCTAAAACAAACACCTGATCCACACATCCTGTGTCTCTTCTGAAACTACACTGTCCCTCCCCAGTCTGATGCTCTGTACATACCTTATCAGGATTACTCAGCAAACTTACACCTCTGTATTATGAACATTCACCTTCATCCACTTTCATATGATACAGTGGCACTATTTATGCATTCTACCATTACTCAGGCACCTCAGTGATACCATCCCTTCCCTCCACCTTGTAACGTTTCATCTTGCGCAAGGCTTTCACCAACTGTTCTCTCTTCAGCAAACCACTCTCCATGACTCTCACTTTGTCCACCACACTGAAACACCTTACATCTGCCACTGCATCATCAAACACATTAAATAGTTCATCAGAATAATCCCTTTATCTCCTCCTCACTTCATTACTACCAGTTATCACTTGCCCTTTTGCCCCTTCACCGTTGTTCCAATTTGTTCTCTCTCATATACTATTTAAATCCTTTCACAACATTTTATTCTCCTTAAGGTTTACTGATATAAAAATTTATGTGAGTATAGTTTTATACATTGTATGAGGACTTCTGTGATCAGATTCATTCTCTTACTCTGCATGATAGTGCTGAACTCATGGAACATTGAATATTTCAGCTATTGTACGCTGGAGAGGGAGAAAGTAGAAAGCCTGGTGATAACCCTGGTCCATTGGCTCTGCATGAGGGTGCAGGTCCGGACAAAGCAGGGACTCTAGTCCACAAAGGTCATGAATTCTTGGCCATCACCTTCCACATGCCTACAAACTGTGAGGTCTGTCAGCGGCATTTGTGGCATATGTTCAAACCCCCACCAGCCCTGGAGTGCAGACGTAAGCTTTTTTCTGTGTTTACATATCTCAAGTCTTATCTGTTCATCATCCCCACTGCATCAGCTACTAGTTGGGCTAAAGTTTACTGTTATTAACTCATTAGCTGATGATACAGCGCTAGTGGCTGATTCATGTGAGAAACTGCAGAAGCTGGTGACTGAGTTTGGTAAAGTGTGTGAAAGAAGAAAGTTAAGAGTAAATGTGAATAAGAGCAAGGTTATTAGGTACAGTAGGGTTGAGGGTCAAGTCAGTTGGGAGGTAAGTTTGAATGGAGAAAAACTGGAGGAAGTAAAGTGTTTTAGATATCTGGGAGTGGATCTGGCAGCGGATGGAACCATGGAAGCGGAAGTGGATCATAGGGTGGGGGAGGGGGCGAAAATTCTGGGAGCCTTGAAGAATGTGTGGAAGTCGAGAACATTATCTCGGAAAGCAAAAATGGGTATGTTTGAAGGAATAGTGGTTCCAACAATGTTGTATGGTTGCGAGGCGTGGGCTATGGATAGAGTTGTGCGCAGGAGGATGGATGTGCTGGAAATGAGATGTTTGAGGACAATGTGTGGTGTGAGGTGGTTTGATCGAGTAAGTAACGTAAGGGTAAGAGAGATGTGTGGAAATAAAAAGAGCGTGGTTGAGAGAGCAGAAGAGGGTGTTTTGAAATGGTTTGGGCACATGGAGAGAATGTGTGAGGAAATATTGACCAAGAGGATATATGTGTCGGAGGTGGAGGGAACGAGAAGTGGGAGACCAAATTGGAGTGGAAAGATGGAGTGAAAAAGATTTTGTGTGATCGGGGCCTGAACATGCAGGAGGGTGAAAGGAGGGCAAGGAATAGAGTGAATTGGATCGATGTGGTATACCGCGGTTGACGTTCTGTCAATGGATTGAATCAGGGCATGTGAAGCGTCTGGGGTAAACCATGGAAAGCTGTGTAGGTATGTATATTTGCGTGTGTGGACGTATGTATATACATGTGTATGGGGGTGGGTTGGGCCATTTCTTTCTTCTGTTTCCTTGCGCTACCTCGCAAACGCGGGAGACCGACAAAAAAAAAAAATAATAAATAAATTCATTAGCCCATCTGCACCTGGTGCTTGCTGGAATAAAGTGTCTTCTTGAATTGGTAGACCATATGCACTAGGTACTGGTGTTTGGCAAAATCATCTTTTTATTTTTTATTTTTTTTTTTTTTTCGCTGTCTCCCGCGTTTGCGAGGTAGCGCAAGGAAACAGACGAAAGAAATGGCCCAACCCCCCCCCATACACATGTATATACATACGTCCACACACGCAAATATACATACCTACACAGCTTTCCATGGTTTACCCCAGACGCTTCACATGCCCTGATTCAATCCACTGACAGCACGTCAACCCCGGTATACCACATCGCTCCAATTCACTCTATTCCTTGCCCTCCTTTCACCCTCCTGCATGTTCAGGCCCCGATCACACAAAATCTTTTTCACTCCATCTTTCCACCTCCAATTTGGTCTCCCTCTTCTCCTTGTTCCCTCCACCTCTGACACATATATCCTCTTGGTCAATCTTTCCTCACTCATCCTCTCCATGTGCCCAAACCATTTCAAAGCACCCTCTTCTGCTCTCTCAACCACGCTCTTTTTATTTCCACACATCTCTCTTACCCTTACGTTACTTACTCGATCTAACCACCTCACACCACACATTGTCCTCAAACATCTCATTTCCAGCACATCCATCCTCCTGCACACAACTCTATCCATAGCCCACGCCTCGCAACCATACAACATTGTTGGAACCACTATTCCTTCAAACATAGCCATTTTTGCTTTCCGAGATAATGTTCTCGACTTCCACACATTCTTCAAGGCTCCAGGATTTTCACCCCCTCCCCCACCCTATGATCCACTTCCGCTTCCATGGTTCCATCCGCTGCCAGATCCACTCCCAGATATCTAAAACACTTTACTTCCCTCAGTTTTTCTCCATTTAAACTTACCTCCCAATTGCCTTGACCCTCAACCCTACTGTACCTAATAGCCTTGCTCTTATTCACATTTACTCTTAACTTTCTTCTTCACACACTTTACCAAACTCAGTCACCAGCTTCTGCAGTTTCTCACATGAATCAGCCACCAGCGCTGTATCATCAGCGAACAACAACTGACTCACTTCCCAAGCTCTCTCATCCACAACAGACTTCATACTTGCCCCTCTTTCCAAAACTCTTGCATTCACCTCCCTAACAACCCCATCCATAAACAAATTAAACAACCATGGAGACATCACACACCCCTGCCACAAACCTACATTCACTGAGAACCAATCACTTTCCTCTCTTCCTACACGTACACATGTCTTACATCCTTGATAAAAACTTTTCACTGCTTCTAACAACTTGCCTCCCACACCATATATTCTTAATACCTTCCACAGAGCATCTCTATCAACTCTATCATATGCCTTCTCCAGATCCATAAATGCTACATACAAATCCATATATATATATATATTTTTTTTTTTTTTTTTTGCCGCTGTCTCCTGCGTTTGCGAGGTAGCGCAAGGAAACAGACGAAAGAAATGGCCCAACCCACCCCCATACACATGTATATACATACATGTCCACACACGCAAATATACATACCTACACAGCTTTCCATGGTTTACCCCAGACGCTTCACATGCCTTGATTCAATCCACTGACAGCACGTCAACCCCGGTATACCACATCGCTCCAATTCACTCTATTCCTTGCCCTCCGCACATATACATACATATACATTTCAACGTATACATACATATACAGACACAGACATATACATTTATACATATGTACATATTCATACTCGCCTTCATCCATTCCTGTCACTACCACGCCACACAGGAAATAGCGCACACACACACACCTCCAGCAAGGTAGCACCAGGAAAAGACAAAAAGGCCACATGCGTTCACACTCAGTCTCTTGCTGTCATGTGGAATGCACTGAAACCACAACTCCCTTTCCACATCCAGGCCCCACAGACCTTTCCGTGGTTTACCCCAGATGCTTCACGCTGTTTCACATGTTAGTGAGGTAGCGCCAGGAAACAGACGAAGAATGGCTCATCCTCTCATATACTTAGAAACACTCACATATATACATATATTTTTTCATTATACTTATTTGCTGTCTCCTGTATTTGTGAGGTAACGCAAGGAAACAGATGAAAGAATGGCCCAACCCATCCACATGCACATGTATATACATAAACGCCCCCACACACATGTATATATTCTTCTTCTTATACTATTAGCCATTTCCTGCGTTAGCAAGGTAGCGTTAAGAACAGAGGACTGAGCCTTTAAGGGAATATCCTCACTTGGCCCCCTTCTCTGTTCCTCTTTTTGGAAAATTAAAAACGAGAAGGGAGGATCTCCAACCCCCCGCCAAACCACCCACATACACATGTATATACATAAATGCCCACACATGCACATATACATACCTATACATTTCAACATATACATACACGGACATATACATATATACACATGTACATATTCATACTTGCTGCCTTCATCCATTCCTGCTGCCACCCTGCCACACATGAAATGACAGCCTCCTCCCCCTGCATGCACACAAGGTAGCGCCAGGAAAAAAACAACAAAGGCCACATTCGTTCACACTCAGTCTCTAGCTGTCATACGATTCGCCATTTCCCGGATTAGCAAGGTAGCATTTAGAACAGAGGACTGAACCTTTTAGGGAATATCCTCACTAGGCCCCCTTCTCTCTTCCTTCTTTTGGAAACTTTAAAACAAGGGGAAGATTTCCAGCCCCCCTCCCATTCTAGTTGTCTTCTACGACACACAGGGAATACATGGGAAGTATTCTTTTTCCCCTGTATGTGGGCTTCAGATAGAGTTGTGTGGAGGAGGGTGGATGTGCTGGAAATGAGATGTTTGAGGACAATATGTGGTGTGAGGTGGTTTGATGGAGTAAGTAATGAAAGGGTAAGAAAGATGTATGGTAATAAAAAGAGTGTGGTTGAGAGAGCAGAAGAGGGTGTTTTGAAATGGTTTGGTCACATGGAGAGAATGAGTGAGGAAAGATTGACAAAGAGGATATGTGTGTCAGAGGTGGAGGGAACAAGAAGTTGGAGACCAGATTGGAGGTGGAAAGATGGAGTGAAAAAGATTTTGAGCGATTGGGGCCTGAATATACAGGAGGGTGAAAGGCGGGCAAGGAATAGAGTGAATTGGAACAATGTGGTATACCGGGGTGGACATGCTATCAATGGATTGAACCAGGGCATGTGAAGCGTATGGTGTAAACCATGGAAAGTTTTGTGTGGCCTGGATGTGGAAAGGGAGCTGTGGTTTCGATGCATTACACATGACAGCTAGAGACTGAGTGTGAACAAATGTGGCCCTTTTTTTGGGGGGGGGGGGGAGATGTTGCTGTTTCATGTATGGCAGGGTGGTGACAGGAATGGATGAAGGTATCAAGTATGAATATGTACATATGTATATATGTATATGTCTGTGTATGTTATTTATTTATTTTGCTTTGTCGCTGTTTCCCGCATTAGCGAGGTAGCGCAATGTATACATTGAAATGTATAGGTACATATATGTGTGGGCATTTATGTATATATATATATGTGTATGTGGGTGGGTTGGGCTATTCTTTTGTATATTTCCTTGCACTACCTTGCTGACACTGGAGACTAAGTTTAATAGAATGAATTGTGCGATTGAGTAAAATAAAATGGAATGTGCATGTATGGGTGTATGTGTATATGAGTTCCCCTTCTTGTCCACCTGATAAGTTTATGATGCACTTGTTGCCAGACTTGTTTTTTTATTTATTATACTTGGTTGCTGTTTCCAGAATTAGCAGGGTAGTGCCAGGGAACTGATAAAGAATGGCCCATTCACTCATATACACAAATATACACATAAATGCTCATACATACACATATACATCTACATATCAGCATATACACATATACATACATATACATACACATACACAGACATGTACATGTGTGCATTTTCATATTTGCTAGCCTTCATCCATTCCTGGTGCTACCCTGCCCCACAGGAAACAGCATCACTACCCCCTGATTCAGTGAGGTAGCACCAGGAAAATAGACAAAAATTGCCACATTCATTCACACTCAGTCTCTAGCTGTCATATGTAATCCATGGGGATAGGGGAGAAAGAAAGCTTGCCCATATTCCCTACATGTCATAAAAGGCAACGTAAAGGGGTGGGGGACCGGAAATTCTCCCCTTCTCTTTTACTTTTCCAAAAGGAGCCAAGTGAGAATTTTTTCCTCTGAGGCTCAGTCATCTGTTCTTGACGCTACCTCGCTAAGGAGGGAAATGGCAAATATGTAAATAAAAAAAGATATTCATTTATATTTCATTATACCAGATCGCTGTTTCTCATGTCAGTGAGGTAACGCCAGGAAACAGACGAAGAATGGCCCATCCACTCATATACACATTTTTTTTTTATTATTATTATTATTATTATTATACTTTATCACCGTCTCCTGCGTTAGCGAGGTAACGCAAGGAAACAGACAAAAGAATGGCCCAACCCACCCACATACACATGTATATACATACATGTCCACACTCACACATCTACATACCTATACATCTCAACATATACATATATATACACACACAGACATATACACATATACACATATACATAATTCATAGTCTGCCCTTATTCATTCCCGTCGCCACCCCGCTACACATGAAATGACAAACCCCTCCCCCCCACATGTGCCCGAGGTAGCGCTTGGAAAAGACAACAAAGGCCACATTCGTTCACATTCAGTCTCTAGCTGTCATGTGTAATGCACCGAAACCACAGCTCCCTTTCCACATCCAGGTCCCACAAAACTTTCCATGGTTTAACCCAGATGCTTCACATGCTCTGGTTCAATCCATTGACAGCACGTCGACCCCGGTATACCAAATCGATCCGATTCACTCTATTCCTTGCACGCCTTTCTCCCTCCTGCGTGTTCAGGCCCTGATCACTCAGAATCTTTTTCACTCCATCTTTCCACCTCCAATTTGGTCTCCCACTTCTCCTCATTCCCTTCACCCCTGACACATATATCCTCTTTGTCAATCTTTCCTCACTCATTTTCTCCATGTGACCAAACCATTTCAAAACACCTTCTTCTGCTCTCTCAACCACACTCTTTTTATTACCACAAATCTCTCTTACCCTTTCATTACTTACTCGATCAAACCACCTCACACCACATATTGTCCTCAAACATCTCATTTCCAGCACATCCACCCTTCTCCGCACAACTCTATCTATAGCCCAAGTTTCGCAACCTTATAACATTGTTGGCACTATTCCTTCAAACATACCCATTTTTACTTTCCAAGATAACGTTCTCGACATCCATACATTCTTCAACACTCCCAGAACTTTCACCCCCTCCCCCACCCTATGATTCACTTCTTCCATGCTTCCATGCACTGCCAAATCCACTCCCCGATATCTAAAACACTTCACTTCCAGTTTTTCGCCATTCAAACTTAACTCCCAATTGACTTGTCCCTCAATCCTATTGTACCTAATAACCGTGCTCTTATTCACTTTTACTCTCGGCTTTCTTCTTTCACTCACTTTACCAAGCTCAGTCACCAGCTTCTGCAGTTTCTCACCCGAATCAGCCACCAGCGCTGTATCATCAGTGAACAACTGACTCATTTCCCAAGCTCTCTCATCCACAACAGACTGCTTACATAAACACCTGTATATGCACATATACACATATACACAGACATATACATATATACACATGTTACATATTCATACCTGCTTGCCTTCATCCATTCCTGGCATCACCCACCCCATAGCAAACTGCTTCACCACCCACTGCTTCAGCTAGGTAGCACCAGGAAAACAGACAAGAGGGGCCACATTCATTCACACACTTTCTGTAGCTGTTATGTGTAATGCATCGAAACCACAGCTTTTTATCCACATCCAGGCCCCACAGACATTTCCATCATTTTTTTGGAGTACATGAATCGTTTTCCTCAGTTTTACTTTCAAATACTGAAGAACCTATTTCTAAATATTTCTCATTTCAATAATTGTAACTTTCTCTGTTTATGGTAATCATTTTTCAGACATGCAGATACGAGTTATCATTTCAATATGGAAATGTAAAAAGAAAAAAGTTCAAATTAGGACTCTTATTATTTGGAGAATGAACTACAATTGAGGAACATTTCTGAAATATAATGATGCTATGAAAGGGTCAAAGATCATATCTACATTAAAGAAATACATACCCACTGCTTAACCCCATCCTTAAGGAGAATTTGTGTTAGATTCTGCTGGCCCATGTCAGAGATGGTCTTTTACAGATTGATAGACAATTATTTTTTTCAGTGACATTATGTACCTACCATCCTCTTGGGGAGAGGAAAATGATTTTGCATGGCTTATCTTTTTTTAAGACCTGTGATTGGCTGATTCATGTGGTATTGGACCAGAACAGCACTTAAAAACTTGTACGATTGTTGGGGGAGGGGGAAAACAATCTCCATCTAAACGTGTTTTGCATTTTTGTTTGAATTATGTTTTGTAAATAGTAAGAAAGTATCATCCTGGATGGGTCCAATCAATTTTGAAATGATCAATATGACTTGTTTTTTCTTGATAGATTGGTAAGCACGAATGTGAGACAGATTTCCTTATAATTATGATGGCCCTTTTTTCCTGGTATTTCCTTCAGAATGTTAAATCTATGTAACATTTAATTTGGCAAATGACAGGAAACATCATTAGTAACCCATATAGTACCATGTCATCAAAGTAGGGCTAACAGTTAGTTTGAGGCCAGGTCCATAAGTTTTTCTCAAAATCCTTTGTCCATTTTGTCATATTATTTCACATAAAAAGTGGTAAGATATTTTCCTTTTCCATATCCATTACACAAATCCAATCAGCTTGTATAGTTTTGATTTCATTCTGTAAAATCTTGTTTTCTTGAAAGGGCATTTAGTACTGCACAGATCATTATGTTTTTTTTTACCTTAATGGTAATAGATATTTTATTTTATTTTAATCATCCATTCATTTTATAATCCCTAGAATTTGATCTCATATTGATATGAATACTGTTAACTGTTCTTGTAGAATATTTACCTTGATTGAAGTTATTAATGAATTCATGGCATTTGCTTCTTCATTTTTATGTTACTTTTTTAAGATGAATATTTTTTCAGTAGCAGTGTCTTATGTAGACCCCTGAATTTGCTTAAAACCTTAAGATTGTTTGGCCTGTTAATTAGCATGCTATATATCATGATTTTGCTGATGGTTTGGTTGTGGTTTTTGCAGAATATAAAAGCCTTTAGGACTAAGCAGCTTCAAACAGCAAGTAAATGAGGGAGTATGTACACTGTTTGCTGCAGAGGTTTGCTTTTCCAGTTTTAAGCACAGCACAACATGCACTTCACACACATTACTGCTTTACTGCTTTTCAATTTAGATCTAACAAATTAGATATAAGAACATATATATAGACTTGTATTGAAGGTCCTGCATCAAACTTTACACTTAGTTCATCAGCTATTCCTTGTGATTGTGAGATTTCTCTTTACCTTTCAGTCAAATGGTAGTTGATTGCTTATAGTACTTTGAAATAAAGTGGTCTTTTTAAGATCTTGTGTTTTTTGCACATTCATCAAGGTATCTTTTGTAATATGTAATTGCACTTAGAATGCACATAATTTTTTTTTTCTGTACATCCAATGATGATAATTTTATGCATTTCCACCATATAAAATTCATTGTAGTCTGTAGATATCCCCTTACACAGTCATTTCAGTATCTCCTCAACTTTTGCATACAGCAGTGCTCTGTATCCTGATTAACATATATCTGACATGATTTTTTTTTCTTTACATTTACAGTATTTAAATCATGCTGTTGCTGTAGATCATAATAACCATACAGGATCATTACAGACATAGCCAACTAATAGTTTTCCTTTTTCATTTACATTGGTATTTAACTCAATTACATTAATATGAATTTGAAGCTGTTTTCCTGATTTTTAAATCAGAGGTTTGTATGCAGATGCGCCACAGATTATTCTTAGGTAAGAGACTCAGTAATGGGATATTTTCATTTTTCCAGAAATAAAGGATGACATGGTAAACATGATACACTCTGATGTCTCACAACTAGCATTCTAAACAGCACGTTTAAGGATACTAGTGTATAGTGAAACACTTATTTCTGTACCTTCTGTTTAATCACATTTTGTTACGTTAGTCACGCATTTCACCCCTCTGCATATATGTATTTGTTTTTTGTATTATTTAGTTTTACTTGACTACTGCTACCCACGCCAGTGAGGTAGCACCAGGAAACAAAGAAAGATCCAACCTCCCATATGCACACATATATAAATACACTCATACACGTACATTTACATATTTTCCATATACAAACACATGCGTTATACTATTTTTAATTATTATTTTGCTTTGTCGCTGTCTCCCGCATTTGCGAGGTAGCGCAAGGAAACAGAAGAAAGAAATGGCCCAACCCACCCCCATACACATGTATATACACACACGTCCACACACACAAACCTACACACCCATACATCTCAATGTTTTTTTTTTTTTTTTTTTTTTTTTTTTTTTTTTTTTTTTTTTGCTGTCTCCCGCGTTTGTGAGGTAGCGCAAGGAAACAGACGAAAGAAATGGCCCAACCCACCCCCATACACATGTATATACATACACGTCCACACGCAAAAATACATACCTACACAGCTTTCCATGGTTTACCCCAGACGCTTCACATGCCCTGATTCAATCCACTGACAGCACGTCAACCCCGGTATACCACATCGATCCAATTCACTCTATTTCTTGCCCTCCTTTCACCCTCCTGCATGTTCAGGCCCCGATCACACAAAATCTTTTTCACTCCATCTTTCCTCCTCCAATTTGGTCTCCCACTTCTCCTTGTTCCCTCCACCTCTGACACATATATCCTCTTGGTCAATCTTTCCTCACTCATTCTCTCCATGTGCCCAAACCATTTCAAAACACCCTCTTCTGCTCTCTCAACCACGCTCTTTTTATTTCCACACATCTCTCTTACGCTTACGTTACTTACTCGATCAAACCACCTCACACCACACATTGTCCTCAAACATCTCATTTCTAGCACATCCATCCTCCTGCGCACAACTCTATCCATAGCCCACGCCTCGCAACCATACAACTTTGTTGGAACCACTATTCTTTCAAACATACCCATTTTTGCTTTCCGAGATAATGTTCTCGACTTCCACACATTCTTCAAGGCTCCCAGGATTTTCGCCCCCTCCCCCACCCTATGATTCACTTCCACTTCCATGGTTCCATCCGCTGCCAGATCCACTCCCAGATATCTAAAACACTTTACTTCCTCCAGTTTTTCTCCATTCAAACTTACCTCCCAATTGACTTGACCCTCAACCCTACTGTACCTAATAACCTTGCTCTTATTCACATTTACTCTTAACTTTCTTCTTTCACACACTTTACCAAACTCAGTCACCAGCTTCTGCAGTTTCTCACATGAATCAGCCACCAGCGCTGTATCATCAGCGAGCAACAACTGACTCACTTCCCAAGGTCTCTCATCTACAACAGACTTCATACTTGCCCCTCTCAATGTACACATATATATACACACGCAGACACATACATATATACCCATGCACGCAATTCACACTGCCTGCCTTTATTCATTCCCATCGCCACCTCGCCACACATGGAATACCATCCCCCTCCCCCTCATGTGTGCGAGGTAGCGCTAGGAAAAGATAACAAAGGCCCCATTCGTTCACACTCAGTCTCCAGCTGTCATGCAATAATGCCCGAAACCACAGCTCCCTTTCCACATCCAGGCCCCACACAACTTTCCATGGTTTACTCCAGACGCTTCACATGCCCTGATTCAATCCACTGACAGCACGTCAACCCCAGTATACCACATCGATCCAATTCACTCTATTCCTTGCCCGCCTTTCACCCTCCTGCATGTTCAGGCCCCGATCACTCAAAATCTTTTTCACTCCATCTTTCCACCTCCAATTTGGTCTCCCACTTCTCCTCGTTCCCTCCACCTCTGACACATATATCCTCTTGGTCAATCTTTCCTCACTCATTCTCTCCATGTACCCAAACCATTTCAAAACACCCTCTTCTGCTCTCTCAACCACGCTCTTTTTATTTCCACACATCTCTCTTACCCTTACATTACTTACTCGATCAAACCACCTCACACCACACATTGTCCTCAGACATCTCATTTCCAGCACATCCACCCTCCTGCACACAACTCTATCCATAGCCCACGCCTTGCAACCATACAACATTGTTGGAACCACTATTCCTTCAAACATACCCATTTTTGCTTTCCGAGATAATGTTCTCGACTTCCACACATTCTTCAATGCTCCCAGGATTTTCGCCCCCTCCCCCACCCTATGATTCACTTCCGCTTCCATGGTTCCATCCGCTGCCAGATCCACTCCTAGATATCTAAAACACTTTACTTCCTCCAGTTTTTCTCCATTCAAACTTACCTCCCAATTGACTTGACCCTCAACCCTACTGTACCTAATAACCTTGCTCTTATTCACATTTACTCTTAACTTTCTTCTTTCACACACTTTACCAAACTCAGTCACCAGCTTCTGCAGTTTCTCACATGAATCAGCCACCAGCGCTGTATCATCAGCGAACAACAACTGACTCACTTCCCAAGCTCTCTCATCCCCAACAGACTTCATACTTGCCCCTCTTTCCAAAACTCTTGCATTCACCTCCCTAACAACCCCATCCATAAACAAATTAAACCATGGAGACATCACACACCCCTGTCGCAATCTACATTCACTGAGAACCAATCACTTTCCTCTCTTCCTACACGTACACATGCCTTACATCCTCGATAAAAACTTTTCACTGCTTATAACAACTTGCCTCCCACACCATATATTCTTAATACCTTCCACAGAGCATCTCTATCAACTCTATCATATGCCTTCTCCAGATCCATAAATGCTACATACAAATCCATTTGCTTTTCTAAGTATTTCTCACATACATTCTTCAAAGCAAACACCTGATCCACACATCCTCTACCACTTCTGAAACCATGCGTTATACATATGTACATATTCATGCTTGCTTGCCTTCATCCATTCTTGGCGCCTCCCTGTCCCACAGGGAACAGCATCGCCACCCCCTGCATCAGCAAGGTAGCACCGGGAAAACAGACAAAAAAGGCTACATTCGTTCAGTCTCTATCTGTCATGTGTCATGCCCCAAAACTATAACTTCCTGTCCACATCCAGGCCCACAGACCTTTTCATGGTTTACCCCAGATGTTTCTTATGCCCTGGTTCATTCCATTTACAGCTCATCAACCCCGGTAAACCACATTGTTCCAATTCGCTCTTTTCCGTGAACTCCTCTCACCCTCCCGCATGTTCAGGCCGTGAATGCTCAAATCTTTTTCACTCCATCCTTCCACCTCCAATTTGGTCTCCCACTTCTTCTTGTTCCCTCCACCTCTAATGCATATATTGGCTTTGTCAACCTTTCCTCACTCATTCTCTCCATAAGTCCAAACCATTTCAACACCCTTTTCTGCTCTCTCACCCACACTCTTTTTACTACCACACATCTCTCTTACCTTTTCATTACTTACACAATCAAACATTTCATCTCCAACACATCCACCCTCCACTGTACAACCCTATCTATGGCCCATGCCTGGCATCCATATGATATTGTTGGAACTACTATCCCATCAAACTTACCCATTTTTGCTCCGAGATAACATTCTCTCTTTCCATGCATTCTTCATTGCTCCCAGGACATTTGCCCCCTCATTTCCTCTTCCATGGTTCCATTCGCAGTTAAGTGTACTTAGTAATGGACTTTCTATATTCCTACCTTGTTTAATATTGTTGCTCTGTGTTTCCTCCATTGCAAAGTTTTTCTATATTTCTGTTTCCATATTTTCTATTTAGATTGTAACTCATACTACCGTTCATGATATTATCAATTTACTTTGCTTTTAGTGTTTTCCCTTACTTCTATGTTCTATGTACTGTATTTTTTCCACTTGTTTTTCTTATTTATGTTTTATTTGCATTTTACATATCATATCCAAGTTTTGTGGCTCAGTTTTTTCTTTGTAGATTCCTGATAATGCCTTTGTGAAGGTGAAAGTTTAATTGAAATAAAATGGATAACTATGGGCAACTGGTGTTTGAGCATCCACATAATGATAGAATGATACTGAGAAAACTGGAAAACATGAGAAAGAAGATTAATAACTAAATATTTTGTTGTATTAATTTCCCAGCGCCACCCCTTCCCACAGGAAATAGCACCGCCTCCTCTTGCATGAGCGAGGTAGTGCCAGGAAAACATTCAAAAAAGGCCACATTCATTCACGGTCAGTCTCTAGCTGTCATGTGTAATGCATTGAAACCACAACTCCCTATCCACATCCAGGCCCCACAGACCTATCCATGATTTACTCCAGATGTTTCACATACGTACATATTCACATTAGCGAGGTAGCATGAAGAACGGAGGATTGAGTCTGAGAGGGAAAATCTTCACTAGGCCCCCTTCTCTGTTCCTTCTTTTGGAAAGTAAAAACTAGAGAGGAGGATTTCTAGCCTCTTGCTCTCTTTCCTTTTAGTCATCTTTTACAACACGCTGGGAATATGTGGGAAATATTCTTTCTCCCCTATCCCCTAGGATAAGTATGATATACCAAAATACATATACATGCACAGACATATACATTTATACACATGTACATATTCATACTTGCTTGCCTCGAATGCATTCCTGACGCTACCCCGCTCCACAGGAAATAGCATCGCTGACCCCTGCTTCTGCAAGGTAGCGCCAGAAAAACAGACAAAAAATGCCACACTTGTTCACACTTCTCTAGCTGTCATGTGTATTGCACTGAAACCAAGTCCACACCCAGACATCTAAAAGACATCACTTCCTCCAACCTTTCTCCATTCAAGCTTTCATCCCAATTAACTTGTCCCTCAACCCTGCTGAACCTAATAACCTTGCTCTTATTCACATTTACTCTCAACTTTCTCCTTTCACACTCTTTTCCAAACTCATTCACCAGCTTCTACAGTTTCACTTGAATCCCCCACCAGTGCTGTATCATCAAGGAACAGCTGTTCCTGGCTCTACCTCACTAGTGTGGGAAACGGCAATCGAGAGTTGCAAGAAATTATATATAGATATATTTCATGAGAAATTCAGCTGCAGTCCCATCCAATCCAGTCACATTGCCACACATATTGTCATGCAAGACTTTCACCACCTCTTCTCTTTTCTTCAAACCAGTTGTGAATAATACCAAGCAGTCATATTTTAGGTTTTATCATTATCATTACCTCTGCCTTGAAAACTTCTTGTATCAGAAAAAATTTCTTCTCATACCATCTTTAGCCCATTAGCTTAGGGTTGCTACTCCTAATTTAGAAAGATTTAAAAAGATGAGTAGTTACTATGAGAAATGCTTGGCAAGAAATAGAGGGTATAAAGGCAGCATTCTGAAGCAGAAAGCAACTCAAAAAGGTAGATACAGAATAATCAAATTAAGTATGATAACTGGAAATGCATAGAAAAATTATTTGAAGAAAATGAATGAATGCCAGAAGAAAAAGTATGAATGCCCAGTGAGGAAGATGGAATAGTTATTTAATGCAATAATAGGAAAATTAAGAAACATACATGAAGTGACTACAGGAACACTCAAAAGGAGGCTCGACTCTTGGTTGAAGATAATACTGAGTGAACCTCATATAGGCAACTTTGCCAGGGTAGTGGCTGCAGAGAAAAATAGCATAATATGGCAATCAAAATATATGATGAGCAGTAGATTAGCAGTTCAGAGAAACAACTATCCAACAGGCAAGTAGTGCATTGAACACTGCACACTATCCCTAACATGGCAAGATCTCATCAAAGGGTCTCATAGGTTGGCAATCTCCCTTGCTTTCTCCATCTCCAACTTATATATATCATCTCAGTTGGTTTGTCTTCACTTTTCATCTCCTTGTGTTCAAACCATTTAGCACTCTATTCAGCTTTCTCAGTCATTCTCTGCTTACTACCTCACCTTTCTCTTATGTACTCATTTTACAGTTAGCCGTCTTCACATCATATGTTGTCCTCAGGCATTTTATTTCTAAGATTTCCTCCTTTTTCAGTCTTTTGCTTTAGCATTGATAATCTTACTTTTGTTAACTTAATCGTAAAATATTATTTAGATAAGTTATGTATTCATTTGATGAATAATTTAGGGATACAAAAATTTTGCAGAAATTAGAATTTCATTCTCTCATGACAAATTAGCATCACAGAATATGCAAGGGTATATACCTGGGCTCTGAAAGCATTAGGTTACTAACCCTAAGAAACAAAGTTTGTCTTCTGTATGAGATATATGAAGTTACAAATTTTTGAACCAAAAATCATGGGTCAACTTTTACATGAGATCAATTCTCATGCATATGATTCACCAGACAACTAATTTCTCACCTCTACTCTACATTCTAGTACTTTGGGAGTGGAAACTTGGAAGATATTTGTGTAAGTAAACCAGTTGCACTTTTTTTATTACACCTTTTTAATGTCTCGCTAACTTAATGTTTCAGGAAGGCACTTGTTAATGTTTGCATCTACTGTGTTTCTGGTTAACTTGTTGTTAGGCAAACTGAAGTCTTTCAATAATCCACAACATTTTGAAATCATGAAATTACTTGGTGCCAAGCATTCCAGATTGCTAGGTTACAGGGAATTTCCTCTTATGATCATCGTACAGTTTTTGTGGAAGTTAGATTTTTTATTTCATAGAATATCACGTACAATTGATTTTAGTAGTAAACCCACAAGAAATCCTTGCTCTTTCTGCTTAACTGCACACATCATCCCACTTCTATAAGCAATTGTCACAACCATCTCTGGTAAGTTTACCCCAGGTGCTTCACATACCCCGGTTCAGTCCATTGACAGCATGTCGACCCTGGTATACCACATCGTTCCAGTTCACTCAATTCCTTGTACGCCTCTCACCTTCCTGTATGTTCAGGCTCCGATTGCTCAAAATTTTTTTCACTCCATCCTTCCACTTCTAGTTTGGTCTCCCACTTCTTGTTCCCTCCACCTCGGACACATATATCCTCTTTGTCAATCTTTCCTCACTCATTTCTCCATATTTCCACACCATTTCAACACACCCTCTTTTGCTCTCTCAACCATACTCTTTTTATTTTCACACATCTCACCCTTACATTTCTTACTCAATCAAACCACCTCACACCACATATTGTCCTCAGACATTCATTTCCAACACATCCACCCTCCTCCGTACAACCCTATCCACATCCCATGCCTCCAAACTTTTAACATTGTTGGAACTACTATTCCTTCAAACATACCCATTTTTGCTCTCCAAGATAATGCTCTCTCCTTCCTCACATTCTTCATCACTCCCAGAACCTTTGCCCCCTCCCCCACCCTGTGACTCACTTCCACTTCCATGGTTCCATTTGCTGCTGAGTCCACTCCCAGATATCTAGAACATTTCACTTCCTTGAATTTTTCTCCATTCAAACTTGCATCCCAATTAACTTGTCCCGCAACCCTACTGAACCTGATAACCTTGCTCTTATTTACATTCATTCTCAACTTTCTCTGTTCACACACTTTTCCAAACTCAGTCACCATTCTCTGCAGTTTCTCACTCGAATCTGCCACTAGAGCTGTATCATTGGTGCACACAACAACTGACTCACTTCCCAGGCCCTATCATCCACAACAGAATGTATACTTGTACCTCTCTCCAAAACTCTTGCGTTTACCTCCCTAACCACCCCATCCATAAACAAATTAACCTTGGAGGCATCACACACCCCTGCTGCAAATTGCCATTCACTGGGAACCAATCACTCTCCTCTGTTCCTACTCATACACATACCTTACATCCTTGGTAAAGCTTTTCACTGCTTCTGTCAACTTACCTCCCACACCATAACCTCTTAAAACCTTTCACAAAGCATTTCTGTCAACCCCATCATATGCCTTCTCCAGATCCATAAATGCTACATACAAATCAATCTGTTTTTCTTAGTATTTCTTACATACATTCTTCAAAGCAAACACCTTCTCCACACATCCTTTACCACTTCTGAAACCACACTGCTCTTCCCCATTCTGATGCTCTGTACATGCCTTCACCCTCTCAATCAATACCTTCCTATATAATTTCCCAGAATACTCAACAAACTCATGCCCCTGTAGTTTGAACACTCACCTTTATCCCCTTTGCCTTTGTACAATGGCACTATGCATGCATTCTGCCAATTCACAAGCACTTCACCATGATCCATAAGTACATTGAATATCCTTACCAACCATTCAACAACACAGTCATGCCCTTTTAATAAATTCCACTGCAATACCATCCAAACCCAGCACCTTGCCGGATTTCATCTTCCGCAAAGCTTTCATTACCTATTCTCTCTTTACCAAACCAATCTCCCTGACCCTCTTACTTCGCACACCACCTCGACCAAAACACCCAATATCTGCCACTCTTATCATCAAACACATTCAACAAACCTTCAAAATACTCCCTTTATCACTACCTGTTATTACCACCCCACTTTCCTCCTTCACCGATGTTCCCATTTGTTCCCTTGTCTTATGCACGTTATTTACCTCCTTCCAAAACATTTATTTTATTCTCCCTAAAATTTAATGATACTCTCATACCCCATCTCTCATTTACCCTCTTTTTCAACTCTTGCACCTTTCTCTAGACCTCCTGCTGCTTTCTTTTATACATCTCCCAGTCATTTGCACTACTTTCCTGCAAGTATTGTCCAGACACCTCTCTTTTCTCTTTCACGAACAATCTTACTTCTTCATTCCACCGCTCACTACACTTTCTGATCTCCCCACCTCCCACCTTTCTCATGCCACATGCATCTTTTGTGCAAGCCACACTGCTTCCCTAAATGCATCCCATTCCTCACCCACTCCTTCATGTCTTTTGTTCTCACCTTTTGCCACTCCACTCATTCTGTCCAGGTACTTCCTCACACAAGACTCCTTTCCAAGCTCACTTACTCTCACCACTCTCTTCTCCCCAACATTCTCTTTTCTTTTGTAAAAACCTCTACAAATCTTCACCTTTGCCACCGTAGATAGTAATCAGACATCCATCCAGTTGCCCCTCTCAGCACATTAAATATCGAAAAGTCTCTTTTACATGCCTATCAATAAACACGTAATCTAATAATGCCCTTTGACCATCTCTCCTAGTCACATACGTATACTTATGTATATCTCTCTTTTTAAACCAGGTATTCCCAATCACCAGTCTTTTTTCAGCACACAAATCCACAAGCTCTTTTCCATTTCCATTTACAACACTGAACACCCTATTTACACCAGTTATACCCTCAACTACCACATTTCTCACCTTTGCATTTAAATCATTTAAACCCATCACTATAACCTGGCCTCTTGCATCAAAGCTGCTAACACACTCACTCAGCTTCTCCCAAAACACTTGCCTCTCATGATCTTTCTTCTCATGACCAGGTGCAAAGACACCAATAATCACTCATCTCTCCATCCACTTTCAGTTTTATCCACATCAATCTAGAATTTACTTTCTTACACTCTGTTACATACTCCCACAACTCCTGAAGCTACTCCTTCCTTAGCTCTTGTCTTCCCACCAACCGGACTTTACTCCCAAGATTTTCCCAAACCACTCTTCCCCTTTACCCTTGAGTTTCATTTCACTCAGAGCCAGAACATCCAGGTTTCTTTCTTCAAACATACTACCTATCTCTCCTTTCTTCTCATCTTGGTTACATCCACACACATTCAGACACCCCAATCTGAGCCTTCAAGAAGGATGAGCACTCCCAGCTTGACTCCTTCTGTTTCCCCTTTTAGGAATATATATACTTATATGTTTGTGTGTATGATTATTTTTTTCCCATACATATTTGCCATTTCCTGCATTAGGGAGGTACCACAAAAAGCAGATAACAGCCTTAAAGGGAAAAATCCTCATTTTGCCCCTTCTCTGTTCTGAAACAGTAAGGGAGAATTTTTCCTCTATCCCTGGGGATCAGGGAGAAAGAATACTTCCCATGTATTCCCTGCATGTAATAGAAGACAACTAAAAGGGATAGAAGTGGCCAGGAGCTGGAAATCATTAGGAGCAACACTAATGAGTGCTTCACAGAGGATCATATGTGTATATATGCTTTGACAAAGGGGACAAATGTGTTAGAGGTGGAGGGAATGAGGAGAAGTGTGAGACCAAATTGGAGGTGGAAGGATGGAGTGAAAAAAGATTTTGAGCGATCAGGGCCTGAACATACAGGAGGGTGAAAGGTGTTCAAGGAATAGAGTGAATTGGAATGATATGGTATACCAGGTTCAACGTACTGTCACTGGATTGAACCAGGGTATATGAAGCATCTGGGGTACACCATGGAAAGTTTTGTGTGGCCTAGATGTGGAAAGGGAGCTGTGGTTTTGATGCATTACACATGACAGCTAGAGACCGAGTGTGAACGAATGTGGCCTTTGTTGTGCGGGGGGAGGGGGGGTGCCATTTCATGTGTGGGGTGGTGGCGTTGGGAATGGATGAAGACAGCAAGTATGGATATGTACATATGTATATATTCCTATGAGTCCATGGGGAAAATCAAACACGATAAGTTCCCAATTGCATTTTCGTGTAATTATCACATTATCAGGGGAGACACAAGAGAGAAATATAACAGTCAGCCAATATACAACGAAAAGACGTAACTAGGACACCATTTGGTAAGCATGTGGTTGTCCAAGACAGAGAACGAGCGTATCATAAACTTATTTTCTGGTCAAGAAGGGGAATTGTTTACAAGTTCTACAAACAATAAAGTTATCCAATTTGTATAGACCTTCACTAATATTAAGATTATAATTCTTCTGTGTAATAATCTTGTGTTATTGAATACACAAAGAATTATAATCTTGATATTAGCTAAGGTCTATACAAATTGGATGACTTTATTGTTGATAAAGGTAGTAAACAATTCCCCTTCTTGTCCACATAATAAGTTTATGATACGCTCGTTGTCTGTCTTGGACAATCACATGTTTACCAAATGGCATCCTAGCTATGTCTCTTCGTTGTATATCAACTGACTGTTATATTTCTCTCTTGTGTCTCCCCTGATGATGTGGTTATTACACAAAAGTGCACTTAGGAACTTATCGTGTTTCATTTTCCCTGTGGATTCATAGGAATATACTTGATCAGTTGCAAAATTATGTATATATGTATATGTCTGTGTATGTATAGGTATATATATGTGGGTGTGGGCATGTATGTATGTACATGTGTATATGGGTGGGTTGGGCCATTCTTTCGTCTGTTTCCTTACGCTACCTCGCTAACGTGGGAAACAGTGACAAAGTATAATGATAATAATAAATAATAGATGGTGGCTGTCATGCTAAGGCCATGAAATATCATGCACCTTGTATTGATTGGCTTTTCTTCATCTTGGATAATTTCAGTCTTGTAATTTTTTCAAAGTATTAGATTTTCATTGTATTTCTTTTCCAAGAACTTTATTAAAATTGTTTGTAGTCATAACCAGAAACTTGTCATGATGCTTTTAGAGAAAGTGCTTACAGAATAGGAGATCCTCTTTTCCCTTGAGAAAAGTTTTCTCAGCTCAGGCAGAGTAGCATGTAGTATATGAAATGTATGATGCTTGTACTTTTCCTAAGCATGGTATATCTGGCTTTTTTACACACTGTGGCTGAGAGATGTTTCCATATGGTCATAACTTTAGACACATAAACAAACCAACACATTTACTGAATTTTTTTTGCAGGGAATTTATACTCACTGTTTGCATAAGGCATAGATGTCTTGTACATGCCACTTAAAGATGTAGAAATATACCACATCTCCCATCTGTGCACCAAAGTTTCTACCACATTTATGTGTGTTTTCTAAAGATTACTAACATGTTTAATCCCTCAGAAAATGGGAGGTTCCCTTCCCCTTCCTGATCCAAAATGCAACACATGAACTTATCCCTTTCACATTTTTCATAAATTAAAATTGTTAGGCTCTTAGTCAGCAGTAGGAGTTTCACATGATAGAACATATATATATTGTGCATAAGCTACAACTATCCTAATTTCTTAATTAAGTTTTTGAAAATCTCATAGCACCCTATTATTCAACAATAATTTAACATTACTTAGGTAAACTTTGAAAAAGTATTTTAAAAGATTTTTAGGCAATTCTTTTTCAGTCCCCCCCCCCCCTCTTTTCTTTTCCCCTGTAGGGAACTGGAGAAACTTATTATAAATGTGCTTTGGCTTTGAAAAGTGTGCTCACTGAACTGTTATTGCATAAACTTTGGATTTTTTCCCCTCATCCACTTACCTAGAGTCCTACATGCACTTATATACTATTGTGGCTTATGTATTAGTAATGTTATTGACTCTGTAAAGTAATGGAGCTTTTCTTTTTGTAAAAAAAAAGGAAATATAAAATAATACTTTAAGGGCAGTGTGTGTGTGTGTGTGGTTAGTGCTGAAGCAGCTTTTAACATCTAATCACTACTAATCTTTTGGCATCATCATTTCTTGCATATATTTAGATATCAGTTGTAGGAAATTTATGTATTTAATGTTAGAATTTTGTTGTCTACTACAATTTTTTTCACTTCATATTCTTAGACTGTTAGACTATATTAATATATGTAATGTGACATGATGATTGGGGATTTTGATAGATAAACTGCTTCCTGTAGAAATTAGTTATTACTGAAATTCAGCTGGATGTCAAGTGTAAAAGTAAGGGAAAGTATGAAATGCTGCTAATGATTGTATCCATTCCAGAGAGTCAACCAGATCATCTCATCGACCATATGTTGTACAGAAGTCTGCTACCTTGCCTCCAAACTCCAACTTAAGTAGAAAGTAATGCAACCTAAAGACCAATACCCATTCCCATATTACTTGAGGGATCTTAGTTGCATTGCAAGATTGCCTGTTTTGAACAGAAAATCAAATTAACTGTAAAACAACTTCTTCTGGAATTGTGACTTAATCAGAGAAGTTGTAAAGTCCCTCCATTTTTCAGAAATAACAGATGAAGGAACAAATGATTGAAAGGTGTTTGCCTAGAGTCAATGCAATGATCACCTCACTAAGAAGTGGACTGTGCAAAGTGGAACTTGTTTTTCTCAGCAAGTTATCAGTGTATTAAGGAGAAGTGCCTTATGAAATTGAATTTATCACTTAATAGTGTACATTGTTTGAAGTCCTGTAATTCTGTTTCAGGAAAAAGTCTTTGTAGTTACATTATAATTACAGTAATTTTTGCTAAATCACTCATATGTGAATATGAATAAGAATTTTTGGTACAAGAAAGCCTTATTTTGTATATGTTTCTAATTTTTCTGTAACAATTTAATGCTTCCAATATACATTCATAAGTTGTCCTCCATTATCGTCCATTACCGCATCAGACTGTTGCAAGTGAGTCAATGGAAAAGCAAACAGTTGCATTTGTGATGTGTGTGTCATTCATAAAGATGTATCATTCAGTTGCAAGCAGTCACCAGTCTAGTGATTACCTCAAGGTGTTTTTTGCTTATACAAAAAATTTGAAATATGAAATAAAAGAACTTGCTATTGAATGTTTTATAGTTATGTGTATCAGTCGTTGAATTCATTTATATATAGAGGCTAAGCATACCTTGATGGATTACTTTGTGGCTGAGCATATTTTGTAAATACTGACATGTGTGAAAGTGACCATGAGTGAATGAGCAATGATAAAATCAGAATCAGAAGCAAATTGTGTTTGAGATAGACTTTTTACTTTTTTCTTGTGTTGATACTTCGGTTAACAGAAACATGAAAAACCTAGAAGTTCAAAATATAAGTGATTCCATGATTTGAGTCATGAAAGTTAGGCTAGATGGTTCAGATGAAATCTTGATGAGTTATATTTCAGAGTACCACTTGTTATATATCACCTGTCTTAGCTGAATCATCTTTGTCTTACCTGATGCAACACATCTCAATATTGAAACTTTTCATGACTGACAAATTTTTCTTCCTTTATTCTTTCCATATCTTACCATGATATATTTTTCTTTACCAAACTTGCCAGCCCTTCCTGCTTGCCTATATTTATTGCTAAACTTAGTAACTAAAGCACAGACTTGTAAGTACATGAGGGACTTGTTTTATGCTCTCAGGTGCCATTCCTTCCTAAGAGAGGGTTTAGTTTGGAATGAAGCATTAGTCAATATACACACATAGCTGGAATTTATGATATATCCATCATTAACTCATGTTCCCTCTGTGTTACTCCTTTTGAATTGAGGTAATCTCATAGAAATGAACTCTGTGTGATTAAGAAATTGTGTTAGTTACAAAAGCAAGATGTATCACACACACACACATTAATATTTGTTTATTATTATGTTATTGTACTTGATCGCCATTTCCCGCTTCAGCGAGGTAGTGCCAGGAAACAGACGAAGAACAACCCGTCGACTCATTTACACACACACACATATATATGTCTTCTTTCTTTTCTTTCATACTATTCGCCATTTCCCACATCAGCGAGGTAGCATTAAGAACAGAGGACTGGGCCTCTGAGGAAACATCCTTACCCAGCCCCCTTCTCTGTTCCTTCCTTTGGGGGGAAAAAAAAAAAAAAAAGAGAGAGAGAGAGGGGAGGATTTCCAGCCCCCCGCTCCCTTTCCTTTTAGTCGCCTTCTTCGACACGCAGGGAGTACGTGGGAAGTATTCTTTCTCCCCTATCCCCAAGGGATATATATATATTTTTTTTTTTTTTTTTTTTTTTTTTTTTATACTTTGTCGCTGTCTCCCGCGTTTGCGAGGTAGCGCAAGGAAACAGATGAAAGAAATGGCCCAACCCCCCCCCCCCATACACATGTACATACACACGTCCACACAAGCAAATATACATACCTACACAGCCTTCCATGGTTTACCCCAGACACTTCACATGCCTTGATTCAATCCACTGACAGCACGTCAACCCCTGTATACCACATCGCTCCAATTCACTCTATTCCTTGCCCTCCTTTCACCCTCCTGCATGTTCAGGCCCCGATCACACAAAATCCTTTTCACTCCATCTTTCCACCTCCAATTTGGTCTCCCTCTTCTCCTCGTTCCCTCCACCTCCGACACATATATCCTCTTGGTCAATCTTTCCTCACTCATTCTCTCCATGTGCCCAAACCATTTCAAAACACCCTCTTCTGCTCTCTCAACCACGCTCTTTTTATTTCCACACATCTCTCTTACCCTTACGTTACTTACTCGATCAAACCACCTCACACCACACATTGTCCTCAAACATCTCATTTCCAGCACATCCATCCTCCTGCGCACAACTCTATCCATAGCCCACGCCTCGCAACCATACAACATTGTTGGAACTACTATTCCTTCAAACATACCCATTTTTGCTTTCCGGGATAATGTTCTCGACTTCCACACATTTTTCAAGGCTCCCAAAATTTTCGCCCCCTCCCCCACCCTATGATCCACTTCCGCTTCCATGGTTCCATCCGCTGACAGATCCACTCCCAGATATCTAAAACACTTCACTTCCTCCAGCCTCTCACCATTCAAACTCACCTCCCAATTGACTTGACCCTCAACCCTACTGTACCTAATAACCTTGCTCTTATTGACATTTACTCTTAACTTTCTTCTTCCACACACTTTACCAAACTCCGTCACCAGCTTCTGCAGTTTCTCACATGAATCCGCCACCAGCGCTGTATCATCAGCGAACAACAACTGACTCACTTCCCAAGCTCTCTCATCCCCAACAGACTTCATACTTGCCCCTCTTTCCAAAACTCTTGCATTTACCTCCCTAACAACCCCATCCATAAACAAATTAAACAACCATGGAGACATCACACACCCCTGCCGCAAACCTACATTCATATATATATATATATATATATATATATATATATATATATATATATATATATATATATATATATATATATATATATATATTATTTTTTTTTTTTTTATTATACTTTGTTGCTGTCTCCCGCGTTTGCGAGGTAGCGCAAGGAAACAGACGAAAGAAATGGCCCAACCACTCCCCCCCCCATACACATGTATATACATACGTCCACACACGCAAATATACATACCTACACAGCTTTCCATGGTTTACCCCAGACGCTTCACATGCCTTGCTTCAATTCACTGACAGCACGTCAACCCCGGTATACCACATCGCTCCAATTCACTCTATTCCTTGCCCTCCTTTCACCCTCCTGCATGTTCAGGCCCCGATCACACAAAATCTTTTTCACTCCATCTTTCCACCTCCAATTTGGTCTCCCTCTTCTCCTTGTTCCCTCCACCTCCGACACATATATCCTCTTGGTCAATCTTTCCTCACTCATCCTCTCCATGTGCCCAAACCACTTCAAAACACCCTCTTCTGCTCTCTCAACCATGCTCTTTTTATTTCCACACATCTCTCTTACCCTTACGTTACTCACTCGATCAAACCACCTCACACCACACATTGTCCTCAAACATCTCATTTCCAGCACATCCATCCTCCTGCGCACAACTCTATCCATAGCCCACGCCTCGCAACCATACAACATTGTTGGAACCACTATTCCTTCAAACATACCCATTTTTGCTTTCCGAGATAATGTTCTCGACTTCCACACATTTTTCAAGGCCCCAGGATTTTCGCCCCCTCCCCCACCCTATGATCCACTTCCGCTTCCATGGTTCCATCCGCTGCCAGATCCACTCCCAGATATCTAAAACACTTCACTTCCTCCAGTTTTTCTCCATTCAAACTCACCTCCCAATTGACTTGACCCTCAACCCTACTGTACCTAATAACCTTGCTCTTATTCACATTTACTCTTAACTTTCTTCTTCCACACACTTTTCCAAACTCAGTCACCAGCTTCTGCAGTTTCTCACATGAATCAGCCACCAGCGCTGTATCATCAGCGAACAACAACTGACTCACTTCCTAAGCTCTCTCATCCCCAACAGACTTCATACTTGCCCCTCTTTCCAAAACTCTTGCATTCACCTCCCGAACAACCCCATCCATAAACAAATTAAACAACCATATATATATATATATATATATATATATATATATATATATATATATATATATATATATATCTTTTCTTTCTTTTTCTTCTTTCATACTATTCGCCATTTCCCGCATTAGCGAGGTAGCGTTGAGAACAGAGGACTGGGCCCTTGAGGGAATATCCTCACCTGGGCCCCTTCTCTGTTCCCCTTCTCTTTTGGAAAATTAAAAAAAAAGTGAGAGGGGAGGATTTCCAGCCCCCCGCTCCCTCCCCTTTTAGTCGCCTTCTACGACACGCAGGGAATACGTGGGAAGTATTCTTTCTCCCCTATCCCCAGGGATAATATATATATATATATATATATATATATATATATATATATATATATATATTATTATATTATTATTATACTTTGTCGCTGTCTCCCGCGTTTGCGAGGTAGCGCAAGGAAACAGACGAAAGAAATGGCCCAACCCCCCCCATACACATGTATATACATACGTCCACACACACAAATATACATACCTACACAGCTTTCCATGGTTTACCCCAGACGCTTCACATGCCTTGATTCAATCCACTGACAGCACGTCAACCCCGTATACCACATCGCTCCAATTCACTCTATTCCTTGCCCTCCTTTCACCCTCCTGCATGTTCAGGCCCTGATCACACAAAATCTTTTTCACTCCATCTTTCCACCTCCAATTTGGTCTCCCTCTTCTCCTCGTTCCCTCCACCTCCGACACATATACCCTCTTGGTCAATCTTTCCTCACTCATTCTCTCCATGTGCCCAAACCATTTCAAAACACCCTCTTCTGCTCTCTCAACCACGCTCTTTTTATTTCCACACATCTCTCTTACCCTTACGTTACTCACTCGATCAATATATATATTTTTTTTTTTTTTTTTTTTTTTTTTTTATACTATTCGCCATTTCCCGCGATAGCGAGGTAGCGTTAAGAACAGAGGACTGGGCCTTTGAGGGAATACCCTCACCTGGCCCCCTTCTCTGTTCCTTCTTTTGGGAAAAAAAAAAAAAAACGAGAGGGGAGGATTTCCAGCCCCCCTCTCCCTTCCCTTTTAGTCGCCTTCTACGACACGCAGGGAATACGTGGGAAGTATTCTTTCTCCCCTATCCCCAGGGATAATATATATATATATAAATGTGAATAAGAGCAAGGTAATTAGGTACAGTAGGGTTGAGGGTCAAGTCAATTGGGAGGCAAGTTTGAATGGAGAAAAACTGGAGGAAGTAAAGTGTTTTAGATATCTGGGAGTGGATCTGGCAGCGGATGGAACCATGGAAGCGGAAGTGGATCATAGGGTGGGGGAGGGGGCGAAAATCCTGGGAGCCTTGAAGAATGTGTGGAAGTCGAGAACATTATCTCGGAAAGCAAAGATGGGTATGTTTGAAGGAATAGTGGTTCCAACAATGTTGTATGGTTGCGAGGCATGGGCTATGGATAGAGTTGTGCGCAGGAGGATGGATGTGCTGGAAATGAGATGTTTGAGGACAATGTGTGGTGTGAGGTGGTTTGATCGAGTAAGTAACGTAAGGGTAAGAGAGATGTGTGGAAATAAAAAGAGCATGGTTGAGAGAGCAGAAGAGGGTGTTTTGAAATGGTTTGGGCACATGGAGAGAATGAGTGAGGAAAGATTGACCAAGAGGATATATGTGTCGGAGGTGGAGGGAACGAGGAGAAGTGGGAGACCAAATTGGAGGTGGAAAGATGGAGTGAAAAAGATTTTGAGTGATCGGGGCCTGAACATGCAGGAGGGTGAAAGGAGGGCAAGGAATAGAGTGAATTGGATCGATGTGGTATACCGGGGTTGACGTGCTGTCAGTGGATTGAATCAAGGCATGTGAAGCGTCTGGGGTAAACCATGGAAAGCTGTGTAGGTATGTGTGTTTGCGTGTGTGGACGTATGTATGTGTATGGGGGTGGGTTGGGCCATTTCTTTCGTCTGTTTCCTTTTTTTTTTTTTTTTTTTTTTTTTTTTTTTTCCAAAAAGAAGGAACAGAGAAGAGGGCCAGGTGAGGATATTCCCTCAAAGGCCCAGTCCTCTGTTCTTACGCTACCTCGCTATCGCGGGAAATAGCGAATAGTATGAAAAAAAATATATATATTCTTTCGTCTGTTTCCTTGCGCTGCCTCGCTGGCGCGGGGGACGGTGACAGGGCAAAGTGAATAAATAGATAAATATATATAGGGGAGAAAGAATACTTCCCACGTATTCCCTGCATGTCGTAGAAGGTGACTAAAAGGGAAGGGAGCGGGGGGCTGGAAATCCTCCCCTCTCATTTTTTTTTAAATTTTCCAAAAGAAGGAACAGAGAAGGGGGCCATATGAGGATATTCCCTCAAAGGCCCAGTCCTCTGTTCTTAACGCTACCTCGCTAATGCGGGAAATGGCGAATAGTATGAAAAATATATATATATATATATATATATATACATACTCTCTCTCTCTCTCTCTCTCTCTCTCTCTCTCTCTCTCTCTCTCTCTCTCTCTCTCTCTCTCTCTCTCGTGCTCAGCCATCTGTTCTTAACGCTACCATGCTAATGCGGGAAATGGTGAATATGTTTGTGAAAATATATATATTTATATATACACAGACACCATTACCAAGCATTGACATTTAACCAGAATTGCAATAGATAATAGTCTAACCTTTTTTAATTATGAATATGGCTCAGGATAGCAAGACACTTATTAAGGCTGTATCATCAGTTCCTTCTGTAGCCATCATGTTCAAGAGTATGCCATCTAAGATATATCTCTTAACCATCACAGTTATCTGGTTGCACATCATATACCTCTTGATTTCATTCTGCTGCTTGTAATTTTTCTCAGTCTTTCCTTTGAAAATTGTATGAAGTTTCTTTTACCATTCAACACATATTTGACAGCATTTTATTGGGATGGCCTCCATTTCTTTTCTTGAGCTTCATTGTAGACCAGAGAATTTATTTTTGTTATCTTTTCATAAAAACTTCACACATGCATACACGAAAAAGAACTATGCATTTTTTCACATGACATTTAGTGAACTAGACACTCAGATTTGCCACATCAAATTTCATGTGTGATCATGCTTAAATTGTGGAACTCAGTTCCTGTGGAATGCCTCAGTCTTGTTCTTTTAATACAAGCCACATATAACAAATGCAGTAATACAGTCACACAATTAAATAACAAATGCCCATTCTCTTTCTTTAATGTTAGATAGTGTAAAGAACACATGGTTCATGAGAGTGATATGAATTGGGCACAGTTGAAGATAGTACAGGTTTGTTTCTGTCAGCATAATGCTGTTATGGTTCACAGATCTTTAATGTCTAGCATAAATTTTGTTGCTCATTTTCTTCAAACTGTAGATATATTCTCAGTATGAAATGCGCCAACCAGAGGTAAAAAAAATTATTGGGAGTTGATAATTCATAACTAGTTTAAAAGAACTTGCCTCATTAGAGGAAGCATTTGTTTGTATTATTCTTCATCTTCAAGGTTATTTGGTTATCTTTTTTAGTATTTATGAATTTCTAGGGGTATTGTGATGTGATGCTGGAGAAAAAGAAAGAAAACCTTGTGATTCAGATTATTGTAAGTGACTGAATATTTAGATGAGTGTGTGACTTGGAAGTACTATTTTTATTCTTTAGTGTTTTATACTAGCACTTTTATTCTAAAGAATTGTAAATTATCTGATTTCCTTGCATTTTTTGTACAGTATTACTTGTTAACTTGAAATATGTAAGATATGCTTGCCCAAGTCTCTTATGAATGAAGTTTTCATAGTTAACCAAACTTCGTAAATGCCATCATGCTTAAGCTAGTTGGCATTGTTTACAGATAATTAGATTTGAACCTGGGATCTAGTTAAAATCAAAAACATATGTATTCAAATAAGGCAGGTAAGGACTGAAGTGTAGAATTTTGCCGTGGCCACCTTGATGGAATTTCCCAGAGGGAATGGGTGTCAGAGATAGAAAGATAGTTGGAGAGAAGCATGTGGGTGCACCATTTTATTATCCCTTGTTTCATGATTTTTTCAGTTTCCCCATCATATTTGTTGTTTTACTTTAAACAGCTAATTAACATACAGTTTTATGACTTCTCAATTGGAACTTTAAAAGTTGATTTTTTGGAAGATATGAATACCATTTGATGAATAAATTCCAGGCGTAGCACAGAAATAAACATACTTTAGGAACTTGCAGTATTGTGAAAACGGAAACAGAATTTAAAGACTTAGATTTATCAATTTGCTTAGTGACCAGTCTGCCAAAATTCAATTATTTTTTTTCCACCGCGGACGCTGACAGGAGTCAAACCATTATCTACAGGACAAACCAAGAGTGCAGCGATAAATGGTAGCCAGCCTTTTAATGTTTACACATAATTTTTGATGGTTTTTCCTTGTGTATCTTGTCTTTATATGTGTATTTGTTCGTGCATTATTGTTCTGTGAATTATATTGGGTATGATATTAGATACAGGCTTTTTAGTCATATATTATCAAATTTTACATATTTAAGTGTATAAATCATTCTTCTACCATACAGAATGAAATATGATTACATTTTGTAAAATCAATGAGGTCAACAGAGTATGTAATGGTGTCTAATACAGCAAGTTTGTAGAAAACCACAGGGAATATTTAGGAGCATTTATGATTTTCCATTACTTTCATGTATATTTTTTAGTGTTTACATCCATTTCACTGAATGATGCAAAAAGGAATTTTTGGTGAATTTAGATGTGAATTACACCTTTATTGTCATCAGAACACAAGTGAAAGTTTTAGATTTTGAAGACTCAGTACTCAGTACTAGATATTGGAATGTGAATATAAGATATTTAGATGATTGTATTTGCATCATCAGAATGCCAGAGTCTTTGAAAGCTTATGGCTTGAGTTAACAGTCATGATACCCCAGATGCAGTTAACATAATTTCATGAAATTAAAGCTTTCATTTAAATGAGATGCTTACTTTTCTCATTATATTTCACTTGCTTTCTTATATATGTGTCTGCATCAATATTAGAAGTACACTGTCACTGTATAACAGATAGGTAGTATCCTTGATATTACCTTATTGTATGATATTAATCATTCTTGTACTTGAACTTTGCAAGTGATAGAACACAACCATTCTTGTTCTCAAACCTTGGAAGCTATGAAACATATCGCTTGAAAGCCATAAATGAAATTTACAAAATGCTGATCCATTTGTTGTTTGATCTTGACATGGTTTATGTTCATCAGTAAGTCATTGTTAGTTTTGTGACTGATTTAATGAAGGCTTGGAAGTAAAAATGGCTATACTATGTAATTATCTAGATGACCTCCAGTGAAGTTGTGTCACCTTTAGTTCATATTTCTTTGTTCTATTTTCTCTACAATAGTGACATGGCAGTATTAGAATGACTGTAATAATCTTGTTTGAATCTTCAATTCAGGGGATCATTTGGCAGCTGCTTCACAGAGATAGCATACTGGATTCTTCTGTAAATGCTGTAAACATTGCTGTTGGTTCTTAAGCAGTTGCACGAATGGAAAATATTTGTTAAATGAAAATGTTATGAAAAACTCAGTAAGCAGGTGCACATCTGGAAGTCTTTGTTAATTGAAAATGTTATGAAAAACTCAATGTTTATTCTTTATGTGGGAAGTATGTGCAGTATATTTTATAATTCGGTTATAGAATAGGTATTTTCTTCATCATAAGTGAAAGGAAAAATTTATCTATCCAAGGAGATGGTGAATACAGAATGGTTATGTAAAAGAGGATGTTGACATAGAAGTTTGACAATGAAAATATAGTTAAACATAGACATGCTGAAGATTGAGATTGGGAAGAATAGTTCAGGGCAATGAAACACACACTGCTTATGTTTTACTGATAAGATTTGTACAATGGCATATATTTTTTTAATGCTAGATATTTTGTAGTAAAATGAGGTATGGGGTTACAAACTTAAATGAAAGTGGTAAATGGAAAAAAAAAATCATGAGTATACCTACTGTGTTATTTTCAGTATTTTCCTTTTTGTATGATTTGGCGAGATTTAGGTTAAAAGACAGCTAAAGTAGTGGCTGTGATGGTTTGTACAAGGGACTGGGAGAATAAGACATTGTAGGCAGAAGGATAGAACATGATTCTCAAATCAGGGATATCTTGTGGAATTTTTTGAAGAATTTTCTTTCAAAATTTACTTTGTGAAAAGTTAGATGAGTTTGTTGTATATTAAGCATAATTTTTTCCAAGGCTATCAGCAGTGTTATGTAATGGCAACATACACAGTAGGAGAGATAATGGGAAAAATGTCTAGCTGTGATAAGGTTCTTGTATTTTAGTTCTGAGCTGAAAGCAATTGGATGATCTCTGATTTTGTGAAAGCATTTTAGATTTATTGTTGTGCAAGCATGCTTTTTTTAATTATTTCCCAACCACCCTTTTGTATATTTTACTGATCCTTCCATAAAGTTTAGCACCAATAAGCGTACATACCTTCTCATTTTTTCTTTGGTATCAAAGCTTTTTACAATATTTTTTCATGTATAGTTTTGTTTAACTAAAAACAGTATTTATTTTTCCATGACGAATTTTGCATGTTTATAGTCATTTGAACTTGAAATACTGAGTCTGCAATGAAGAGCTAGGCTAAAGTGCAATTATAATGGATATAGGAATTGTATCCTCTTGGCAAAGATATTGGTAAGGTATTTGACAATTTTTGTCATGATTTTTGTGGTACTAAAATTCATGCTGGATATTCTGTGCATCTTAAACCCCCTTTAACATAAGTTGGTCAAATTCTTGAATGCATATTATTTGTAAGAAGGAAAGTAAGTAACCATGTATGCTTTATTTTTTCTTGTTTTTTATGTATATTTGTAACTGATAATTCTTGAAATGATAAGTTTTGTGCCAGTCCAAAAAGGATATCTTGATCACATGTAACATTGCAATGAATCCCAGTTTAATAGAATGAGTGGTAAGATACTTGCTGTGAAAATGATATTTTGTTATGGTTAAATCACTGATTTTCCAGATTGTGCTAAAAGTCAGTATTTTTACTTTATCAATAAATTAGACGAAGAAAATAAATGGAATTCTCTTAAGAATTTTAAGTTCAAAACATAAAAGTCATCAACACTCACTCATTTTTTAATTAAGACAGCTGATTAGCCTTAGCATAAATTGAAAATTGCATTTTTAAACCATTTCGAGTGATAAAGATAGATTATTGTAGTTACATAAAGGATTGAATTGTTCAATAATTGGGATCAGAACATTGGCACTTTAATCTTTTGTTACATGTACTATAAATGTTGATTATTCTAATATTACTCACAGTACCTAATTGTTTAAGATAGGAAGCAGATGCGTGCGAATGAGGTCATTGCTCATTTGTGCCAGACACTACCTAGCAAAAGCAGGAAAATTATTTAAGTTGACAGAATGGAGCCAAAACATCCAGGTTTCTTTCCTCAAACATACTACCTATCTCTTCTCTTCTCATCTTGTTTACATCCACACATTTAAACACCCCAGCCTTAGTTTTCGAGGACGATGAGCACTCCTGGCATGGATTCTTCTTGTTTCCTTTTTTAGAAATCAAAATACAAGATGGATGTTTGTGTGTGTGTGTCCCCCAGTCTGTGACATGTAGGGAATATGTTGATAGAGTTTTTTTCCCAACCCTTTTAGGGTGATTTGTTGGAAATTAAATGTTTGAGGACAATATGTGGTGTAAGGTGGTTTGATTAAGTAAGTAATGTAAGAGTAAGAGAGATGTGTGGGAATTAAAAGATTGTGGCTTAGAGAGCAGAAGAAGGTATGTTGATCTCTCATCCATACAACACCATCAGGACTACCATACCATCAAAGACATCCATCTTTGCCCTCATAGACAGAAACTTTGCTTTCCTCACACTAGTGCACCCAGGATCCTAACCCCCACCCCATGGCTATGGCTTACTTCAACTCCCATGGGTTCATCCTTTGCCATGTCCACTCCCAGGTATCTAAAATACTCTGCTTATTCCAGGTTCACTTCATTCACACTCCAGATTAAACAGGTATAGGGACCTCACACGTGCTTGCTACAAATCCACCTTCACCTGGAACTTCTCCTCCTTCTCTCCTCCAACATGCACACACACGGTATTCTCTTGATGTAGCATCAGACTACAATCTTGTCGAAGAACTTCTTGCTCCAAAGGAGTCCATCCATTCCCTGTTATGGGTAGCACATCCTTGAAGCTTCAGAAACCCTTGGAGAAGGGGTCTTGGGTTATATGATAATTATGATAACCTCAGCGCCCTTTACAGGGGGCACCTGTAGCTTCAATCGAAGCAGGAGCAGGGAGTTGATGGATCCACCTTGGACAAGAAGGTCCTCGGCAAGACTACTACTCTATATCAGTTGACAGTGATAGCCTTGCTAAAGGTGACTTTTCACTTACAGTGTAATCACTGGTGTCCAGTGACACTTAAGTAATATTAGACACAGTAATATGTCTTTGCTGTTTGTGGAATGATTCTGTTTTGCTGTGATGTATATTTTCCCACCTTCATGCTGATCTGCTTTATTATATCTCAAATCTGTCTTGCTATGTTTGTTTGTTATACTAGGGATTTACTTGACTTCTATTTTTCAGGAAATTTTACTTATTCGCTGCATTATATCTCCTATCATGAACCCTCATCCCGTTTACATGAGGTGGGTGAAGTACATGCAAATATGCACCTTTTCTTTTTATAGGAATTAATTTTTCAGAAATGCAAGTCCCCAACCCAACAGGCTGGCTAAAGGGCAGGGCCTTTTAATTATCTTAGGCAAATTTCCAATCCTGTATTCTTTTTTATTATTGATGTGCAGATTTTAATATATAAATATCTTATGCCCTCTTTGTTATAATTTTTTTTTCTTTAACCCTTTATAAGAAGTGGTACTTGTTTATATGGAATGGAACATTTATAATTGGTGTATGGTTACACCAGCCAAATTTATTTATTTGTAAATGTTTTGTACATAACTAGCACCACCCAACTTTCTTGGGCCCATATCTTGAGCTTCAGGGATCTAATTTTTTCCCAAAAACATTAAAAGTAGAACCAAGTTCATTACCGCATGTTAAGTGGTATATTTTTTGTACATGAACTTTGAAGAGATTTGGAAATAGACATTTAATGAAATAAACTGAACATCAGGAATTATATCATACCCCAGTGTTCTTCTGTTTGTAAGGATCTACTTCTTCATCCAAGTTCCATTGCTGATCAAGCTTTGTACATGGCTGATGTAACTAAAAATCTCCCCTTGTACTACCATTTGGTGACACACTCAGTGACTAGCATTTAAGGGAGAAAATCCCATTCCCAGCCTGTTGCCCCAGTGACTAGAAGTCCACCTAAAGTTGTGCCATTTTATAACTGTGTGCTATTTTGCAAATTAGTCCTAAATGTATCTTGGGAGTGTACCTTTTTTCAACTTCTTGTGTGATTTGTCCTTCTCAGTTTGCTTCCAGTTTAATGAGAAAAATCTGTTTGAAGTTGACATATCCAAAGAGGAATGGCTGTCAGTGGGTTGTGCGGAAGAAAACCTTGTAAAAGTAAACTTTTATCCGTAATTGTGTTCCTATCATTTATACCAGTTAAGGCATCACATCTTAGGCAGCAGGCAGGATACCCTTAGTGCCTGAGGATACAAGTGTGATTGTTAATGCTTCCTAACATTCACAGCTCTGCAGACATATAAACAAGAGAGCTTGATAAGTATATTGACAGTAATTTGTCATTACTGTCATGTGCCAAGAATTCAAGCTTCTTACTTGTAAGACAGCGTTGTCCACTTATATTTCATTTTTATTTTTTTAGAACAGTACATTTTTATATTATGCTTGTACATAGTTATATATATTAGCAAGTTATTACTTACACAATTGTCTTGCATTTTATAGACACCATAGGCATTTTTAATATATTGCTGTGGAGCTGTGAAGTTCTAGCTTTACTCAGCCATCCTGGCTGCCCCATGATTTAAGGTGTTCTGATAAGCACCTTCAGCAGAGTGATGGTTGTGTCATCTGTTTTGTACAAATGTTAAAAGTTATTAAAGTCCAGGACTGTGATCCCTTCTAGGCAGTTGGCCAGGCACAAGCCCCTATAGTATTCTAAATAATTTAGTCTTGAAATGTTTTAGTTGCTATGTTTGGAAAATGTAATCCTGCCAGTAAATCACTTGTGCACATTGCTTCGTTATCAATAATTTTCTCAAAATATTTGATGGCAATACCTGTTGTAAAGACTTATCGATTGTATTCTAAAGATTTTGTTTTCTTTGTTCATATATGTACACATCGTTACACTCCATTCTTTCTTTGAATACAGATTTGATGGAAGAGTTAAAATATTTCAAGATTTTGACTCAGAATTATTTAGTAGATAGTGAAGCAGAAGTTTTTAATTGTATAACATCTGAAAGAGGCATTTAGATTTATTCTTTTGAAGCTAAGAGTTGCATTGTTTCATGTAATTGTACCTGGCCATGTGTCAACAAGTGGTGAACTGTGGTATTCAGGTTGTGTCCAGCTTCAAGTGACTTAAGTAGCACTATGGTCATTTGTTCATGGTGGGGTCAGGATGGCATTTTAGGAAGGTCTTACGACTTAAATTCCAAATCAGATTATTTTAATTTATATGCTGAAGGAATATGTACAATCCAGTCACTTTGTATTAGATTGTTCCTTATCAATGAATATAATCTACCATAATGTTAATAAAAGACATGAACTGAGCCTCCAATTCTTCCTCCCGTGAAAGTGTTATTTTTTAGAATTTCTTTGGCTCAAAAATGTGTGCTATACCAGATTTAAAGGCATCCCTGTGAGGCAGGAAATACTATGAAATATTTTTGTATATCCCACAAACAGGGTAGCCATTTAGAATATCAACGCATCTGTTTGTAACAGAGGGACCCCCTGTTAAAAGGTAGTGTGCCTCCAGTTTGGTTTATGAAGTATAGTTTTCTGTTTAATTTTTATGTGAATGATGATGGGTACATCTAGGTAGATATTAAGTTAGGTCACCAAAGAATGGTGTAACAAACATACCCATAGTGAGTGGGATATCCCTTTCATTTTGCTAGCTTGCAGTCTTGGGGTCCTGATCTCATGCTGATAGTTTTCACTAGAGGTATATTTTTGCCTGAGGCAAAGGCAGTGTTCCTGCAGATGCCTTTGTTGAGTTGCAGACTTGTAAGGTTGAATGGAAGATAAGAAGAATACCTAATAAGTGTAAGAGAATGGAAGTTGTAGATACTTTTCAACCAGGAAAATTAGACTTGTCTTTGTGAGGCATGGTTGATGGTTACTGGACCTCTAAAACCCAAAAGATTCTTGTAACATACCCAGGCGCCAGTATGGACAAATCTCGCATCAGATGTAGGCATGATTTTTCTACCTGCATTTGTAGGGTCCCATGCATTCAATAGTGACTAGAAGTATATGTAGCTGCCACATATCACCCACAACTCTTTAATTAGCATGTTGAAATATCAGCACGGCTAAGTTACCGGAAGATAACCAAAGTGGGAATAAATAGCATGCTTCTCCCACCCAGACAGTGAAATACTGTTCTTGTTTTCTTTTTTCTTTTTTTTTTTTCTTCTTTTTCTAGATAATGACGTGCTGGGGTTGTTAGATCCACACTTAATTGAATGATGGCAGCACAAGAAGATTGAAAGGCCTCAGTGGCACACCATTATAGTGCTCTATTTAAGTGGCTTGTAATAGTTTTTTCAGTATTTCAAACATTTGATTGAAAAAAATTTTATGAAAGACTATTTCAAGATAGTCATTATTTTGAGGACATTAAATAGGAGTGAAAAGGTGTGAAATCAGGCATGCAAGATTATACAAATGGAAATGCAAAAGTTATGGCACTGTTAATGAAGGATGAATGGTTTGAAAAGATGTTTGATAGCATATGTTTAAGTGTGAGAAGAAAGAAAATTAATGCAGTGGTTAAATACAAATCTTTTAAACAAAGAAGTTAAAGATGCTTTCTAGAGAGATCTTGAAGAAGAAACAAGAAGCAGAGGATGTAGATTATTAGGAAATTTGTAATGGACAACTTAGTGGTTGTTTAGGGAGACAGCGGAGGAAGGAGTAAGTACAAATGACAGTGGGTAAAAATATATAGATTGTGAACTTAGTAATCATTAGTATTGCTGATACATACTTTGAAGATAAAAATTTTCATTTATACACAGGATAGACAAGAGTATAATTTGTTTTTATTAAGGAGAATCATGACAAGCAGTGGCAATGTGAATGTGATCAGTTCAGGAGAGGTCTTTTGCATATTGAATGGTAATATGTAAGTTTATATTTTGTTTTAGATACAGATGATTGCAAAACCAACAGAGCACTGGGACACTGAGACTGTGTGTGATTGTAGAACAGAAAAAAAAAAAAAAATACTTAGAAAATTCAAGGTATAGATAAAGTTATTTGTGGACTTTTCTTATTCTTTTTTCTTAAATTTTAACTTCTTTCCTGTAGAAGAACTACTTTGTCTTATTCAGAGTGAAATGCTTGCAACAGTTTTGTATCCATTGCTTCCAGTGAAATCAGACTGATCTAGAATTAAGTAGCTACTTAGATAAATGTCAAAGCCTTTGATCATTTTGAATACGTCTATCAAAATCCCTCTTAACCCTATTTTTTAAAATAACTTGTACATGGTCCTTACAGGATTTGTTTCTCAGTCCATGAATCTTAATGGTGGCTTACCACTCTACTCTCTTTAATGTCTTTTTCTAAAGTAGGGTGACCAAAACTGAAAATACAGTGTTCAAGGTGGAGGCACCAGTGAATGGTAAAAAGTTTGGCTGAGATTTTAAGACTTGAAGCAAAATGCCTTGATTATGAGGCCCAGAATTTTGCATGTCTTTTTCTATTTATTTAAGGTTATACTGCCAATGATGAAAACTACATTCACTACTAATTATCGGTTGCTACCTATGAGCCCACTGCATTAGTTTTGTCTGTGTCAGCTTGCACATATAGATATTCAGTTCCTGTTGTAGCTGAATTTTGCTGTCTAATAGCAAAGCCCATTATCATCAGTCACAGATATATATCCCAAATATGATTGGTCTCAAAACTGAGCCCCATGGAATGCCTCCTCTTACATTAACCATCCAAAGGCATGATTGTTAATCACTATTGCCAGTCAGCTAATTTTGTAACTACTGAGGTTCAGCCCCAACTATACCAAATGACTTATTCTGTGCTAGTTTTCTTTGATGTGGGAATTTATCAAATGCTTCCCAAAGATTACATAGATTATAGTGTCCACAAAAAATATGTCTGTCCCCCATCTGTTTTCAAAGACAATGTGACACTTACATTATAGTACTTTGTCACCTCTCTTTTGGCCTTGATTACCATCTGCAGACTTCTGGGTATGGAATTTGCAAGGTTTTTGAAATATTCTAGGTCCATGTTTTGGTTCCATAGGGTCTCCATCTCCTGAATGAGGTGAGGCACCGATGAGATGTTGCAGGAAGCAGGCTGAACTTTCATCCGGTTCCAATGGTTCAGTATTGTAAGACCTTGGGAAGTTCCCAAGCCACTTGAGCTTTTTTTTTTTTAACTAGTTCCCAAGCCACTTGAGCTTTTTTTTTTTTTTAACTAGTTCATCACCTTTTTAGTCTTTTGGCAGGGGGCACTATCCTGCATAAAGCGATCACACCCATGAACTTCATAGAAAGGAAGTATGTGATCATCTTGCACTTTAATGTACTGCTTCCATTCTTGTAATGTTTTTAGGGTAAGCACAAAACTCTCCTACCCATTTCACCACTGAAGGAACCCCGGATCATCGCACTATCTGGATGTTTCACCATCTTCATTGTTAAAAGAGTCATACTGACTGGCATCTTTCAGCCTGCTCATCCTCCCGTACCCTGTTTGGACACATTTGAGGGATCTTTTTTTGGGAAACATCACCTTAACTCTGCTGTTGTTCAGTCCAGTAGTCCTTTAATTTCTTTATAAGTGTAAGTTTGCATTTTATTGCCTTCAAAAGCAGGAGTTTGGTATCTGGCTTGTGGGAGGAAATGAGAAGGTTCTTTGGCAGTCTTTGTTAAATGATTGTTTAATAGGTGTTTCCAGAAGTGGCAGTTTTTCTTAAGTTCAGAAGCTGAAATGCCATGTTGCTTCAATACTTCTCATCTTGGATATTGTTTCTAGATTTAAAAGTCTTCCTTGGGCACCTGGGGTTAGGTTTTGGTGGTAGGATAATAACACTGTCAAGGAGGCCATGAGTTCTCATAAGCAGCTGCTTGATTGTGCATTCTGATCACCTAGAAATCTTATGTGTACCCATATGTTCTTGATTCCAGGGAAGAATCCAGGCTTTCTACTTCTTAGAAAGAGCCATCTTCTTGAGACATTGCTGGGAAGCAAAAGTATGTAAATGAAGTAGCAGCCAGAAGTAAAGAACATCCTTAAAGATAGCCTGAGGCACACTGTGGTGGGTTGCTGGTGCTCTCGCCATTAGAAACCCTAGTCTCAGTAAATAGATGTATGATGATTTCACCCAGAAAGCACTCTTTGCTGGTACCCGCAACAAACCTTAGCTGTGTATTGCCTTTAGAAATATGGCACAGACAAGGTTTTCTGCAGATAGTATTTTATATGCCTTTGATCTACGTATTACCATAAAAGTGATCAAGCCGATTTGTTAGAAATGAATGATTTAGTCAAAAGCATTGCTGTAGACTCTTTCTTGAAGCAGTGATTGTATAATTGATTTAGAGTTTGTCTTTAATTATGGTTTATATAACTTAGGCAACTATCAAACTAATTAGCAACTGTTTTTGAGTATGGACATCACTGTACCTTTTTTAATGTGAAGTGTTACACTGGCAAACTTCAAGTCCTGCAGCAAGTGATGCATTTAAGAGTGCTATTGAGGGCACACATGTACCATTATTGTTTTTCCTCGATGTTCTTAGATAAAACTTGTCACAAGCTGCTGATTATTAACTTTTCTTCTGTTTAATACTGACATGATATTTTATTTTTGAATGTCAATACAGGTAGACGTACTGGTGCTATTAGTCAATACTTTTATGCAGTTTCCCGGGTGGAAGAGTGAGTTACAAGCTTTGGGATGATGCAAGGTTACAGTTTTTGCTGCTCAGAGGATATAAAGTGTTTATGTAAATGGCTTTTTTTTCTTTCTTTCTATAATGTTCCAGAAGCCTTGTCCTGAGAGTGTGCTGGTGCATGTTCTGGATGGTCCTCCCACATTCTTGTGGTATATTTAACATGCTGGGAGATTAGATTGAGGAACCTGATTGTATTCTCTATCTTAAAATTGGATTGTGGCTTACTGAACACTGAATGATATTCCTTTTTTGATATCATTAATATTGCAGTTATCTTTTATGTGGTCAACAATTTGTCTGTGTATATGAACATTTTTTTCATTGATGGCCTTTTATTCTTTATCCTGTGTCTTGCATGACTATTTGACTGGTTTATGTTCATCAGTTCATTCGACAGTTTCCTTTATTTCTTGGTGAGGTTTGCAACTTATTTTGACCTAGATAGAAACGCCTTTCTCTTTCTGCTTTAGTCCGCTTGTACTTTCTTTCTTGCATGGATGGAGTTGTACATTAAACAGCCAGAGATTTAGCACTTGGAGGGGTTTCCCATTGTTGCAAGTATCTCATGTCATTCAATTTGCAAGTTCTATGTGAATTATTAAAACAGAAAATGTTGAATACATCTTCATGTTGCCATTCGTTTTACCTGTGTTTTAGCATCCATACTTGTTTTAGAAATATTAAGAAGTTGTGACCACCGTGTGGTGTTTGGAATGGTGACATCATAGGGTATGAGAACTACATTGTATGTGATGAGTAAACATGTATTGTTTAGGATTGTAGTTAAGAACTGTATGCTGGCAAATATCAGAATAGCTTTCTGGTATATGGATAAGGAAATATTCAGCCAGCTATTCATATCCAACATAAGGCCAAAACTAAAATAAACTTTGTAGATTTGATCACCATTCCTAAAGCAAAGCAAAGGACTCATAAAGAAGGTCCAGAGCAGGGCTGAACTACATGGAAAGCCTGGAAGCTTTAAGTTAATCCTCCTAGGTAGAGAAGACTGATGGGTGACCTATTCATAACCCAAAGAATTCAACACATCAAAGTGGACAGTTTTATGAGTAATGTGAGCATAAAGCAACCGGAACATAGTATAAAGTTAAGAAACTTGTAAATAATTATGTAAAAGAAATGTGTATATTCTTTAGGAATGGTGATGAATAGAACAGGCTGACTGAAGACACGGTTGGTACAAAGAGCATACATAAACCTAAGAAGTTGAGAGAAGTGTTCAAGTTGGGACCAAGTGAGCGTAAAAGTCTTCCCTTTTTGAAAAATTAGGTAATTACTCATGCATACCTGCTTAAGAGAGCCAAGTTACAGGGAGACATTAGAAATCTTAATTTTGTCCACTGTGAAAGAAAAGTGATGGGTGACCAGATGTTAAACATTTAGTTTTTAAACCAATTTGATGTCAACAGTAAGTAGTTTTTCGAAAGATGTCACTATAGAGCAACCTGAGGCCCCCACATGAATAAGAAACTTGAATATACAAATGTTATTTAATAGAACGGGTAGTGGTTGATTACAAAATGAATTATGGAATTGTGAGCGTGAACAAGTCAGACTTATAAGAAAGCAGGGAAAAATCAAGATATGTGGCAAAACGTTTAAAACTTTTCCCGCGGTACATAAGGTATTACGCATCCAACAAGTACTTTTCACAGAGTTCTATTTTGCTGATGTGTGACGGTTTACATTGCATGGAAATTAATCTCATAATATTACGTTTGTATAACGGGGGTGATTTAGATAGTTCTTTATAATCATGAAATAGCTGGTGAAAACTTTGAACACTATTTTAGATACATATGACTTTCAAACGAAGGCATTAAAGATGCAATGATAAAATTATATATGCATTATGATTGTTTCAGTTTACACAGTTACCATTATCATAGCAATACGCGTAAGCATGAAAGTTCACTACCAATGTACATACTGATTAGAGCTTTTTCTGTAGTGATAACTAAATACTTGGGAATGAATTAACGCTGAAGCTACTTTGGTCCTGCAGAACGCTATACCAGCGAGTGGCATTTGCCATCGTAGGAAATCGAGTTGAAAGCAACCCACTGCCGTATAGGGTTGTGAGGAAGAAAAGTTCATTCCACAGTGCAGAGAAATCTTCCCACTTGCTTCATGAAAGCCTCAGCAGATATGGCTGTAAGTTTCCTGTTGTGTTGCAGCAAACGATGTCTAACTTGCGGCTTCCGGAGCCAAGGCTAGCTTTCTTTAATGTACTGTGACTCGGCTTAGTGTTGCTTGGGAGCACAAAACCTGCCTGTAGTTAACCTTACGATAAAGCAAACCTTACTAAAGCTAAGGTGTTAATTATAGATGAAGTAAATTGTTCACGTGTCTCGTCCATATTAGTCATTACCTTGGGTAAATTTATCCGGCTTGGAAGATGACGAAAGCTGATTTTGAATAATCCTGTTTTCATCCTTTATTAACCCAAATGCTTTCTTCCTGATTCATCCACATAATGATATGTTCATTAACCTCAAAACCCCCGGTAAAAATATTTTGCAGGCAGTGAATCGCTCGGGAAATGCCATTGGTTTCATCATGTTACAACAAGTCATGAATGATCTGTTTGTATTAGAATTATGATAAAACATATAACTTCTTTTAATGTGATCGTTAGTAGAAGAAAAAGCTCAGAATCAGAGATGTATTTGAATAATTCTGGAATAATCATATTAGTTCCGTTGTCTCTCGAGCACTAGTTGTTGTGTTATGGTTGACTGCTCTGACTGGAGCTGACTATATTACTTGTGCATTCCTGTTTCCCTCTGGGTTATTCCTGTGTATCTCAGCTAAGGTATTAAAATGGTATGCCTTCTTGGTTTAGTAGAACGTAGACATGTACCTGTAAGTACGACAAATGCAGAGATTTGTCTCGGGCATATATAAGCTCATAGGCCTAAAGAAGTCTGCAAACTCTCAGCAGTTTAGGGTGATGTCGGGTTTTCTGTTGTACAGAAATACTACTATTTTTTGATACTTTTGTAGATGACTATGCTCGCACACGCACAGCTGTATGGTGGATAGAACTTTGGAAGGGTGTAGGGCTTTTGTCAGTTTATATTGTTTTATGCATTGATTTACAACAGTAATATCATGCGTAGACTTGAAACTCGAGAAAATCAGGGTAAAACTTCTAGTTTAGGGGCTCCAGATACAAAATATGGATTTTGATAAACTTTCATTGGGCTCTGTGTAATTGAAATAGGAGATATAGAGTTGGGGTGCCGATGTTATACTTTTGTGATGCACAACGATAAGGAAAGTCGTAATGAAATCTGAATTTTAAAGTTTTTGTTGTTGGGAAAAGGAGCCAACCTCAGGCTGGAGAATTGACTTCCAGCTGCATTCTTTAGGAATTTAAAGTCTCCCGTAAGATATGAAAGCGGCAATTAATTTGATTTTTATTACTCTTTTTAAGGCAAAACCATAGTTCCTACATCTGGTATTGCTGCTTCATAGACACATATTAGATGGCAGGGAAGAAAAACTTGAAGAAAAAAATGTCTACTTGATAGCATTAATATCCCCTTTTGTAACAGATTCTTATTAGTTGCAATCAAGATGCTGAATGAGCTGTAAAGGACAAAAAAAAGATTAAAGGGTTAAATTTAGAGGGATGCTCAGCAACCCTGTGCTGTCAAGTCATAATCACTCAACATCATATTTATCATTATGTATTTTTTGTTTGTTGATACATAACACACCCATAATGAATGAATTGTAAAGGGTGACACATAATGCACCTTCACAGTGACAACATACAAACACTCATCAAAAACATTATTTATTATCATTATGTATCTTTATAACTATTTTTTATCTTTCCATTTATTTTTATATTTTAATTGATCGCCGTCTTCCGTGTCAGCGAGGTAGTGCCAGAAGACAGACGAAGAATGGCCCATCCACTCATACACACACACACACACACACACACATACATGTATATATATATATATATATATATATATATATATATAGGAAGAGAGGAAAGTGATTGGTTCTCAGTGAATGTAGGTTTGCGGCAGGGGTGTGTGATGTCTCCATGGTTGTTTAATTTGTTTATGGATGGGGTTGTTAGGGAGGTAAATGCAAGAGTTTTGGAAAGAGGGGCAAGTATGAAGTCTGTTGGGGATGAGAGAGCTTGGGAAGTGAGTCAGTTGTTGTTCGCTGATGATACAGCGCTGGTGGCTGATTCATGTGAGAAACTGCAGAAGCTGGTGACTGAGTTTGGAAAAGTGTGTGGAAGAAGAAAGTTAAGAGTAAATGTGAATAAGAGCAAGGTTATTAGGTACAGTAGGGTTGAGGGTCAAGTCAATTGGGAGGTGAGTTTGAATGGAGAAAAACTGGAGGAAGTGAAGTGTTTTAGATATCTGGGAGTGGATCTGGCAGCGGATGGAACCATGGAAGCGGAAGTGGATCATAGGGTGGGAGAGGGGGCGAAAATCCTGGGGGCCTTGAAGAATGTGTGGAAGTCGAGAACATTATCTCGGAAAGCAAAAATGGGTATGTTTGAAGGAATAGTGGTTCCAACAATGTTGTATGGTTGCGAGGCGTGGGCTATGGATAGAGTTGTGCGCAGGAGGATGGATGTGCTGGAAATGAGATGTTTGAGGACACTGTGTGGTGTGAGGTGGTTTGATCGAGTGAGTAACGTAAGGGTAAGAGAGATGTGTGGAAATAAAAAGAGCGTGGTTGAGAGAGCAGAAGAGGGTGTTTTGAAGTGGTTTGGGCACATGGAGAGAATGAGTGAGGAAAGATTGACCAAGAGGATATATGTGTCGGAGGTGGAGGGAACAAGGAGAAGAGGGAGACCAAATTGGAGGTGGAAAAATGGAGTGAAAAAGATTTTGTGTGATCGGGGCCTGAACATGCAGGAGGGTGAAAGGAGGGCAAGGAATAGAGTGAATTGGAGCGATGTGGTATACCGAGGTTGACGTGCTGTCAGTGTATTGAAGCAAGGCATGTGAAGCGTCTGGGGTAAACCATGGAAAGCTGTGTAGGTATGTATATTTGCGTGTGTGGACGTATGTATATACATGTGTATGGGGGGGGGTGGGCCATTTCTTTCGTCTGTTTCCTTGCGCTACCTCGTAAACGCGGGAGACAGCGACAAAGTATAAAATAAAAATAATATATATCTTTCGTTCTTTCATACTATTTGCCATTTCCCGCGTTAGCGAGGTAGCATTAAGAACAGAGGACTGGGCCTTTGAGGGAATATCCTCATCTGGCCCCCTTCTCTGTTCCTTCTTTGGGGGAAAAAAAAAAAAAAAAAGGGGGGGAGGATTTCCAGCCCCCGCTCCCTTCCCTTTTAGTCGCCTTCTACGACACACAGGGAATACGTGGGAAGTATTCTTTCTCCCTATCCCCAAGTATATATCCTCTTTGTCAATCTTTCCTCACTCATTCTATCCATGTGACCAAACCATTTCAAAACACCCTCTTCTGCTCTCTCAACCACACTCTTTTTATTACCACACATCTCTCTTACCCTTTCATTACTTTCTTGATCAAACCACCTCATGCCACTTATTGTCCTCAAACATCTCATTTCCAGCACATCCACCTTCCTCCGCACAACATTATCTATAGCCGATGCCTCGCAACCATATAACATTGTTGGAACCATTATTCCTTCAAACATACCCAATTTTGCTTTCCAAGATAACGTTCTCGACTTCCACACATTTTTCAATGCTCCCAGAACTTTCGCCCCCCCATGATTCACTTCTGCTTCCATGGTTCCAGCCACTGCCAAATCCACTCCCAGATATCTAAAACACTTCACTTCCTCCAGTTTTTCTCCATTCAAATTTACCTCCCAGTTGACTTGTCCCTCAACCTTACTGTACCTAATAACCTTGCTCTCATTCACATTTACTCTCAGCTTTCTTCTTTCACACACTTTACCAAACTCAGTCACCAGCTTCTGGAGTTTCTCACCCGAATCAGCCACCAGCGCTGTATCATCAGCGAACAACAACTGACTCGTTTCCCAAGCTCTCTCATTCACAACAGACTACATACTTGCCCCTCTTTCCAAAACTCTTTCATTCACCTCCCTAACAACCCCATCCATAAACAAATTAAACAACCATGGACACATCACGCACCCATGCCGCAAACCAACATTTACTGAGATCCTATCACTTTCCTCTCTTCCTACACATACACATGCCTTACATCCTCGATAAAAACTTTTCACTGCTTCTAACAACTTACCTCCCACACCATATATTCTTAATACCTTCCACAGAGCATCTCTATCAACTCTATCATATGCCTTCTCCAGATCCATAAATGCTACATGCAAATCCATATGCTTTTTTAAGTATTTCTCACATACATTTTTCAAGGCAAGCACCTGATCCACACATCCTCTACCACTTTCGAAACCACACTGCTCTTCCCCAGTCTGATGCTCTGTACATGCCTTCACCCTCTCAATCAATACCCTCCCATATAATTTCCCAGGAATACTCAACAAACTTATACCTCTGTAATTTGAGCACTCATTCTTATCCCCTTTGCCTTTGTACAATGGCACTATGCAAGCATTCTGCCAGTTCTCAGGCACCTCACCATGAGTCACACATACATTAAATAACCTTACCAACCAGTCAACAATACAGTCACCCCCTTCTTTAATAAATTTCACTGCAATACCATCCAAACCTGCTGCCTTGCCGGCTTTCATCTTCCGCAAAGCTTTTACTACCTCATCTCTATTTACCAAATCATTTTCCCTAACCCTCTGACTTTGCACACCACCTCGACCAAAACACCCTATATCTGCCACTCTATCATCAAACACATTCAGCAAACCTTCAAAATACTCACTCCATCTCCTTCTTACATCACCACTACTTGTTATCACCTCCCCATTAGCCCCCTTCACTGATGTTCCCATTTGTTCCCTTGTCTTATGTACTTTATTTACCTCCTTCCAAAACATCTTTTTATTCTCCCTAAAATTTGATGATACTCTCACCCCAACTCCATACATGCACATATACATACACACAAACAGACATATACAGATATACACAGGTACATATTCATACTTGCTTGCCCTCATCCATTCCTGGTGCTACCCTGCCCCATATGAAACAGCATTGCTACCCCCTGCTTCAGCAAGGTAGCACCAGGAAAACAGACAAAAAAGGCAACATTCTTTCACATTCAGTCTCTTGCTGTAATGTGTAATGCACCGAAACCACAGCTCCCTATCCATATCCAGGCCCCACAGACCTTTCCATGCTTTAGCTCAGTTGTTTCACATGCCCTGGTTCAGTCCATTGACAGCACATCAACCTAGGTATACCACATAGTTCCAATTCATTGTATTCCTCACACACCTTTCACCCTCCTGTATGCTCAGGCCCTGCTCTCTCAAAATCTTTTTCATGCCTTCCTTCCACCTCCAATTTGATCTCCTGCTTCTGCTTGTTCCCTCCACCTCTGACACATATATCTATCTATCTATATATCTGATCCACATTTCCTTTGGGAACTCCCTAAGAGGGTGGCCACAGCAAGAGTCTCTATATTTGGTGAACTCCAGTGCCACTTTACTTTTAGTGCCTCACCCTTAACAGATCATTAGCTGAGGGCAGCTGTTTTCAGAGGTTCCTACCTAATGTTCCTACTAACTCCTACTACCTAATGCTCTTGCCTAATGTTCCAACCTACAATTTCTACCAAATGCTCCCATCTAATGTTCCTACCTACTAATTTTATTTGGTTAGTCCTTTATGTTACATAGTTTGTGAATGTTATTTCTTGATTACAACTTCCAAAGCAAGATTAAATGTGCCTAGCTTGTTATTACATAAGTAGATGCACAAAAATGAAGCATTGTGTGAGTGGTGGCATTCAGCTAAGAGATTCATTACTTATGTGCAGGGTTTAAGTTAGACACCTTGATGGGGACCTTCTTGGGCATTAGCACCTTTTCTGTTTTGGGGAAGGGTCAACAAACCTTGTGTGATGTTCAAACTGTTTAGATACCTGTGGGCTTTCATCGTATTGTATAGGGAGAAGGAAAACTATGTGTCACGACTTCCATCAGAAATTGCAGCCAAAGGGTTGATAAGAGTCATAACTTTCATACAGATTATGATTCTCATAATGCAACTAATTCTGACAGTTTGGGAAATTTTTAAAAAAATTGAGGGAAATTGGTAAGTAAAGCTTACTCCTCTTTTTATAGTTAAAATCTTCTCTTGCCATTTCCCCCTTATACACTCAGTCCATCTTCTTCAGAAAAGGATGATTCACAATACAACTTTATGTTACAAGAATAATGGCATAGATGGCTGACTTGAAGGAATGTAACATCATGACATTATGGATAGAGCACTGGGGGTGCAGCTTTACTAGTTGATAACTGTAGGGTTTATGAATAGTTTTGCACACTTGCCTCAGAACACATTACATTTGATTTTCATATGCATTAAGCATGACTGTGGCATTTTTCTTGTATGCTTGCTTAATGATGTGTTGATGTCACCCATGTGGCTTCAGTGGCTTTACAGGAGAATTAAGGTGGTGAAGGTCAATTGAGAATTGTCTCAAAAGCATATTTTTCAAAACTAATGTAACCAAGTTCATTATTTCAGTCACAGTCAAGGGCAGATGAGAAACTCAGTAAAAAACTGTCATGGTTACTCCGCCATGGTGCTGAGAAGGAAGGACTGACTTTAGGACCAGGAGGTTGGATCAAACTTAATGATGTGCTCAAGAGACCAAAATTTCAGAGGGTAAGAAGTGGCTTATAGTGTTTAAAACTATATATCAGCAACTTTTATTGCCTGCTTAAATTTCAGTTTCCAAAGAAGCTCCTCTACCTTCAGTAGGTTGATGTTAACACACTACCCTGACAGGCTGGACCATTTTAGTATTTCCTTACTAAACATACATGTGCTTTATGAACATGTATATGGAAGTCATCCAGTCTTTACAACACTACAAACCTCTTTCCAACATATCCTAAGACCCTTTGTGTCCCAGTGCAAGTACTACAACAAAGGCACTGAACCCTTACTACACAGGTACCCTGCACTATCTGCTGCTGTCCTAAGTAGTGCAGGAGCCTCATAAAGTTGAAAGGGACTCCAGGATATTTTTTGCTTTCTTGCATTAATTGATTATTAACACTATGTAACATATGAAAGTTTCACCAAAGTCTGGTTTTGTTTTATTTTTCATACCTGTTTAACATTTCTTGCATTTGCAAAGTAGCACCAGGAGTTTAACATTTCTTGCATTAGTAAGGTAGCACCAGAAACAGACAAGCAAACTGCCAGTATGGAGCTTTCATGTGTAATGCATAGAAACCACAGCCCCTGTACACAACCAAACAGCATACAAATAACAAATATACGAATAACGTGATTCCCTGTGATATGAGGTTTTCAGGTTCTTAAGTTGCCTCACCACTTGACTTAAGTCTGATGGGGTGGAGGTGGTGGTGAGATGCTAGTGGTAAAGACTACTCTGAAGAATTTTTGCAACATACTCTGTTTTCAAGATGCAGCCTCCCCTTTGCAATTTTCTGGGAAAAATTAGGCACTAAGTCACTCCCTTACTTTTGCAACTTTTTTTAAGGAAAAAACATGTTAGATTGTACATGCTGCCTAGGTGGCATTGCCTCACCATGCCCTCTGTTCCAGCACACTCTCACACACTGTCCTTATTGGCTAGCTATCCACCCATGCACTATTCCTCTTGGCCAGCCATGCCAAGTAAGGTTGTGATTGGCTGCATTCTTGTCGTTAGTGTCCCAGGCATTGCAACTGCCCAGAATCATTAACTCTCTGACTCTCTCTCTCTCTCTCTCTCTCTCTCTCTCTCTCTCTCTCTCTCTCTCTCTCTCTCTCTCTCTCTCTCTCTCTCTCTCTCTCTCTCTGATGCCTGTTCCCTTCTGGAACTCCTTCAAGGGGGGTGGCTCTGACTTTGGAGTCTCAGGATGGCTACAGCAATAGTCCCCATAGCTAGTAAACTCCTGTGCTGCTTCTTAGCCTTTAATGCCTCACCCTTAACAGGCAACTGGCAGAGGGCAAGTCTAGCTCAGTGTTTGCAGAGGTTTTTACCTAATATTTCTACTGACTACTATTTGACTGCCATGAAATATATGTAGTCTACTTGATTTCATCTCAATAGATTGTATACATACTTTTTAAGCTTTCTTCTATGCCTAAAGTGTTTGAAAAAGAGTGGAAAGAGGCAAGGAGAAAAATGTAAATGCCAGAAGTTGAACTTAAAGTTTGATATATTGAAAAAAATTAACTGAAAAGGTACTGGTGAAAGATTTGATGGAGTAGTATGTTATAGATTTGTATGCTATTTATCATGTGAAATACACTAAGAGAATGGGATTGACTCAGAGTGACTTCCCCTCAACGGGCAGCATTACAAAGTATTTGACTGTTTTATTTGATCAATTTTATGAAGTGGTATGTGTAGATCATTAGTAGCATAGCAAAACAGTATTGCAATATTCTAATTTGAACTGCTTTATTTGATAGTTTTGGATGTGATTCTGCACCACTAAAAATCAGTTACCGGTAAAGGTGTCCAAGTGATGGGAAAAATTCCATTATTAAAGATTGATTGATTCCCAGTAATAAAAGATATCTTTAGTAATCGGAAAACTCTTGTTAATAGAAGTGTTATGCACCAATTATTTAATTGTTAAAGATGTGATCAAGTTACCTCTTACTCTTTCATCCAAAATGAGAAGATTTAAGGCTTCTCACTCTTCTTTCATCCAAAGTGAGAAGATTTAAGGCTTCTTGCCTTTCCCTGTAACTTTGCAATCTTAATTTTTGTACCATCTCCTCTGAACCCTATCTGCCAGCTCTTTGTTCCTTTGTAGGTGTGGTAACCACACCTCTGAAACATATTCTGGTTTTAGCCTTATGTCGGATATGAACAGCCTCCTAATATTTCCGTATTTATATTCATGAAAGCCATTCTGATATTTGCCCACAGACAGCATGTTTCCAAAACTATTCTCCTAATATGGGACTCTGGCAACAAGTTAGGGTTGATGTTGACTTGCAAGTCCCTGTAAGACACAGAATACTGAAGCTTTTCTTGTTAGGTAATAATCATATTGAGATGCTCTTTTACTTTATCCCATCGTCGTTACTTTACATTTCGTTGGGTTGGATTCCATCAACCCTGAATCTGGCCAACTTTGGAGTATGTTTCGCTCCCCTTGTAAGTTTCAGTCTTCTTTTCTTTCCCTTTGCTCTTTATTTTTGCATCATCTGCAAACATTCTCAGGTAGAAGTTATTCAAGTCTCACACAGATGAAGAAAAGTCATAGTCCCAAAACCAGAACACTACTGGTGACTTCGACCCTTTTAGAGAAGGTCCTCTGGCATATGTTCTTTGTTCACATCCACTGAGATAAGATAAGATGTTGTTATTTTCTCATGCTTGCAGGAGAGACTGCAGAGCAGAGAACTGTGTTTGAAAATTGAAAACTAATCCCTAAGGTGGAGTCCAAGTTTTTTTCTGTGGTTTTCCTACCTTGCCTTGCCTCCTGTCTTTGAAAAGCATTTCATCACTAGGTTTGGCTGCTTTTGGGTTGATGGCCTAAATTGCTGGGTTCTACAAGGCTGGCACTCAGAAGGAGAAGGTCATCTCTGAGGGAATGAGATTGGCCAAAGATGGGTCCAAAATCAGCATGTTGCTGCTGCCATGTTTGAGTGGATAGCAAAAGATGGGGAAGGCCAGCACTTCCTCACCAGAAATGCCGAGGGTTGGAATGTCCTAACCCAGATTACCTACAGTTTTTAGATAACTAGTTTTTGATACATTGGTAGGAGAGCCATTACATATTTTATGTATTTCTTTTTTCTAGGTAAGGGAAGAGGAAGTAAAGCAGTTAGTTGTTAACTGCCCCAAGCAACGATTTGGTCTTTTAGAAGAAAAGGGTGAACTCTTCATCAGGGCCAATCAGGGACATTCATTACAGGTAGACAGTCACTTTAATGTACATATTGTAAATAGTATATATATTTATATTATTTTTATTTTGCTTTGTCGCTGTCTCCCGTGTTTGCGAGGTAGCGCAATGAAACATATATAGTATATGTATGATATGAATTTCGATGTATGATTTTTGTCTATTTGGATATGTTTTGTATTGTAGGGTTGCTTATTTGGAATCTCCATGTAGCATCATAATCACTTCAGAATTTTTTGTTGTAGTATCCTTACGCTGCTTATGTCTTTATGCTGAATAATTGCACTTTTACCAGATCTTTGATTAGCAGCCATTATCATTTGACAATCTGGGTGGGGGGAGTGTGGCCAAGGTCACATGATTTAACTTTTCTCACCTCTATGTAAATATCTAACAGACTTTACTCCTGGGAATTGGAGAGAAAGAGTACTTCACATGTATTCCTTGTGTCTTAGAAGGTAAATAAGAGGTGCTTTAGTTTGCTGGGCACATATGAAGAAATGTCCTCATTTACTCGCATCCTCTCTCTAGATGTCATGCATTTTGCACCAAAACCTTTATATAGAAAGATGAATTGATTTTAGAGTATTGCTGGAAACATGTAGTTTAAGAAATTCAGTTCCTAGAAAAAAGAATGCAATTTCATGGGTGTATTCATTCAGAGAAGTAGGTAAAGTATTTTTAAGATATGTGGACAAAATCATTCTATGAATATTTGTATGAAGATGATAATAACTTATGTGAAGTTTTCTGGCTGTTTGGGCAAACTTTCATCACAAGTTAATCTGGGAAGGGTAATAGACATTAGCATTCAACTGGTGTTGTCAGCAAGTGAAAGGGTTGAAATTCAGAGTCATTAAATCTTGCCAGTGTTCAACCATGTGTAGAATATAAATGACATATTTTCAGGTTGAAAATGCAGACTTTGAAGAAATTACTAGTGACAGTGATATTCCAGTTGTAGTCCATGGGACGTACTACCATTATTGGCCTAGCATCAGAGAGCATGGCCTCAGTTGTATGAGTCGCACACATATCCACTTTGCTCCAGGTCTTCCAAAAGAATGGGATGTTATTAGTGGTATGCGCACATCCAGCCAGATCTATATTTATGTGGATCTTCCTAAGGCTCTAGCAGGTGAGTTGTGTGCTTTGTGCACTGGCAATATGTTATGTTGTATCATTTGTAAAGCTCATAAATGTTATGGTTATGGTTGAGGGTAATGGGATGTAGAGGCTCCTTTGATCAGTGGAATTCCCTGAACTGGAAAGTTGAGAGGATGCATGTGGCATTAACTCTTATTTATTTATTTATTTCATTTATTTATTTCATTTATTCATTTATTTATTTTGCTTTGTCGCTGTCTCCCACATTAGCGAAGTAGCGCAAGGAAACAGATGAAAGAATGGCCCAACCCACCCACATACACATGTATATACATACACTTCCACACATGCAAATATACATACCTATACATCTCAACATATACATATGTATACACACACAAGACATATACATATATACACATGTACATAATTCATACTGTCTGCCTTTATTCATTCGCATCGCCACCCCGCCACACATGAAATAACAACCCCTTCCCCCTTCATGTGCGCAAGGTAGCACTAGGAAAAGACAACAAAGGCCACATTCGTTCACACTCTGTCTCTAGCTGTCATGTGATAATGCACCGAAACCACAGCTCCCTTTCCACATCCAGGTCCCACAGAACTTTCCATGGTTTACCTCAGACGCTTCACATGCCCTGGTTCAATCTATTGACAGCATGTCAACCCAGGTATACCACATCGTTCCAATTCGCTCTATTCCTTGCACGCCTTTCACCCTCCTGCATGTTCAGGCCCCAATCACTCAAAATCTTTTTCACTCCATCTTTCTATCTCCAATTTGGTCTCCCACTTCTTGTTCCCTCCACCTCTGACACATATATCCTCTTGGTCAATGTTTCCTCACTCATTCTCTCTATGTGACCAAACCATTTCAAAACACACTCTTTTTATTACCCTATTATTACACCTCACACCCCATATTGTCCTCAAACATCTAATTTCCAGCACATCCACCCTCCTCCGCATCACTCTGTCTATAGCCCATGCCTCGCAACCATATAACATTGTTGGAATCACTATTCCTTCAAACATACCCATTTTTGCTTTCCAAGATAATGTTCTCGACTTTCACACATTCTTCAAAGCTCCCAGAACTTTCACCCCCTCCCCCACCCTATGATTCACTTCCACTTCCATGGTTCCATCTGCTGCCAAATCCACTCCCAGATATCTAAAACACTTTACTTCCTCCAGTTTTTCTCCATTCAAACTTACCTTCCAATTGACTTGTCGCTCAACCCTACTGTACCTAATAACCTTGCTCTTATTCACATTTACTCTCAGCTTTCTTCTTTCACTGACTTTACCAAACTCAGTCACCAGCTTCTGCAGTTTCTCACACGAATCAGCCACCAGCGCTGTATCATCAGCGAACAACAACTGACTCACTTCCCAAGCTCTGTCATCCATAACAGAATACATACTTGCCCCTCTTTCTAGAACTCTTATGCTGCATTATTGATTTTTAAGAGGGGTACCCACAGAAGTGCCAGTAACCCATGAAAAAAATGGACTACTCTCTAACCCCTCTAATTCATCACTTTTTGGGCTTTATCTATGTTTGAAAAACCAAAAAGGTCCAAATTATGCAGGTGTTGAATTTGAGTGCTGTTGGTAATTCGGATGGTGTCAGATTTGGTTTTCTGACAACAGGTAATTTTTTCGTACGATATACTGTTTCCTGCATTAGCAAGGTAGTGCCAGGAACAGATGTAGAAATGCCTCATTCACTCACATCCATTCTCTAGCAGTCCTGTGTAATGCACCAAAACCACAGCCAGCTATTCACGACCAAGCCTTAGAGACCTTATCATGGTTTCCACTGGCTACTTCACATGTTGTGGTTCAGTCCATTGCCAGCTTGTGGATCCCTGTACACCACCATTCCAGTTTACTCTATACTATGAATGCCTTTCACCCTCTTGCATGTTTGGGCCCCGATTACTCAAAATATTTGTTACTCCACCCTTCCATTTCCAATTTGGTCTCTCCCTTTTGTGCAACCCCTTTTCTCTTTTCTTTCTTTATTCAAGATTCTTTTTATTGTTTTCTGCTATTATATAGTATAAGTTCTATGAGATTTGATGGTTTAACAGTTATTGAGAATTTTTTAGTTTTGGTTACTAACCTGTACAGTCACAACCATTCAAGTGGAGTGGTCTGTCAATCTGTATCTATATCTCTGATGCCCATTCCATTTGGGAACTCCCATCAATGGGGTGGCCAAGGCAAAAGCATCTCCATGTATCCCTGTCCTCACATGCCTTTCTCACATCACCATTCCACACATTCTTCCACAGTTTCTCCATATAGAACTCTTCTTCCTTTCAGTTTGCCCTTGTCACAGGTAGTCTACCTCTCACACCAACTCCTTTAATCGTACTATCTTGCACCATCCTTGTAAACTCTCAATCTTGCATTCATCCCATATACCCAGACCCCCTCAAAGTATTACATTTCATCTGCTCTACCACTCAACAATTCATTCCCTCTGCATTCCCTGTACCAGACTCCTCATACACCTGCTCATTTCTTTCTTCTTTCCATCTAGTCATACCATATACTCTTCTCAAATAGCTCATTTCCATGGCCAGGTGTTCATGTCTGTTTTTGGCTCTGTAGGTCAGGGTTAGAAGGACTTTGCTATCCCTTAATCCTTTTTTTCACTTTCATACATAATGTTTATTATTCATTTATTTATTATACTTAATCAGTTTCCCACGTATACATACATATACATATATACACTTGTACATATTCATACTTGCTGCCTTCACCCATTCCCGTCGTCACCCCGCCACACATTAAATAGCATTCCACCCTACTGCGAGGTTCGTCCAGGAAAAGACAAAAAAGGTCGCATTTGTTCACAGTTTCTAGCTGTCATGTGTAATGTACCAAAACCACAGCTCCCTATCCACATCCAGGCCCTACAGACCTTCCCATGGTTTGCCTCAAACACTTCACATCATTCCAGCTCACTCTATTCCTTGCATGCCTCTCACCCTCCTGTATGTTCAGGTTCCAATCTCTTAAAATCTTTTTCACTCCATCCTTACACCTCCAATTTGGTCTCCTGCTCCTTCTTGTACCTTCCATCTCTGACATGTATATCCTGTGTCAATCTTTCCTCACTCATTCTCTCCATAAGTCCAAACCATTTCAGCACACCCTCTTCTGCTTTCTCAATCATATTCTTTATTTCCACTCATCTCTCTTACCCTTACATTACTTGCTCAATCAAACCGCCTCACACCATATATTGTCCTCAAGCATTTTATTTCCAACACATCCACCTTCCTCCATACAACTTTATCAATAGCCCATGCCTCGCAACCATATAACATTTTTGGAACTACTATTCCTTCAGACATACCCATTTGTGCTCTGAGATAACATTCTCTCCTTCCACACATTCTTCATCACTTCCAGAACCTTCACCCCCTCCCCCACCCTGTGACTCATTTCTGCTTCCAAGATTCCATCCGCTGCTAAGTCCACTCCCAGATATCTAAAACTCTTCACTTCCTCCAGTTTTCTCCATTCACACTTACATCCCAATTAACTTGTCCCCCAACCCTGTTGAACCTCATAACCCTGCTCTTATTCACATTTACTCTCAACTTTCTCCTTTCACACACTTTTCCAAACTCAGTCACCAACTTCTGCAGTTTTTTCATACATATTCGCCATTTCCGCATTATTGAGGCAGCATTAAGAACAGAGGACTGAGCCTAAGAGGGAAAATCTTCACTTGGCCCCATTCTCTTTTCCTTCTTATGGACAAGTCAAAACTGGAGGGGAGGATTTCCAGCCCCCACTTTCTCCCCATTTAGTAACCTTTTATGACATCTTACAGGTCTGCTTCACACTTACATGTATACTGAAACTTTTGCTGAATTCTCCATTTACTATTACATTACACATGCATGTGCTCCTTTCTTATAAAGATTTCACACCATCCAACAGTTGTCCCCCTACCACATATATCCTTGACACATCCCATAAAGCATTCCTCTTGAATCTGCCATAATACATTCTCTCCAGAGCCTTAAAAGCTGCATACACTTTTTCCTCCATTTTATCTGTAATCCCATGTACTTCAGATGCCTTTCCTTCCTTCAACCTCTTTATCTCCTTTTTTACTTCCCTTCTTATCCCTTGCAAGTGTATCCTTTTCCTTCCATCTTCCATACCCATGCAGATAACAAATGCAGCTTCACTTTCTCCCACATTCATAAGACTATCAAAATACTCTTTCCATCTTCCTTTTAGTTCCTTGTTTGATATAGCAACTCCCCCTCCTTAATTCTCACACATTTATGTCTCCAATGCTATGTCATCAGCAAACTGCGAGATTCACTTCCCAGGCCTCCTTCTCTCTAACAGACTGCAGACCTGCACCCTTTCTCCAAGACCATTGCATTAATCTTCCTCATCACCCCATCCATAAACAAATTAATCATCCATGATCACTTCACACTTTCCTTCCATGGACCCACCTTTACCTTGAACCACTCACCCTTTGTACTGTTTATTTGCACACATTCCTATACTCTTGATGAAAATTTCTCACTTTTTGTTGCTTTCCTTCCTCACCATATATTCATAACTCCTTTCACAGAACATCTTTATGAACCCTATCTTATGCTTTCTCCAGATCCATGGAATTTATTTATATTATACTTGATTGCCGTTTCCTGTACAGTGAGGTAGTACCAGGAAACAGACAAAGAATGGCCCATCCACTCATATACACATATATACACAGAAACGCCCATATATGCACATATACATACATATGCCTATCAATATATTCATACATATACATACATACACATGTACATATTCATACTTGCTCACCTTCATCCATTCCTGGTAACACTCCACCCCACAGGAAATATCATTGCTACCCCCTCCTTCAGCAAGGTAGTGCTAGGGAAACAGACAAATAAGGCCACATTCGCTCACACTGAGTCTCTATCTGTCATGTGTAATGCACCAAAACCACAGCTCCCTATCCACATCCAGGCCCCACAGACCTTTCTGTGGTTTACTCCAGATGTTTCACATGCCCTGGTTCAGTCCATTGACAGCACGTCGACCCAGGTATACCACACCATTGCAATTCAGTGTATTCCTTGCATGCCTCTCACCCTCCTGTATGTTCAGGCCTTGTTGCTCAAAATCTTTTTCACTCCATCCTTCCACCTCCAATATGTCCTCCCAATTCTCCTTGTTCCCTCCTCTTCTAACACACATATTCTCTTTGTCAACCTTTCCTCATCTTGATTATAACCACACATATTCATACACCCCCTACTTGAGGCTTTGAGGAAAAGGATCATTCCTTGCGTGGATCCATTTTCTTGCCCATTTTTTAGAAATTTGAATACAGGGAGGAGGCTCTGCCTGTTTAGGGTTACATTATAAGTGAAAAGTCACCTTTGGCAACACCTTACATGCAATCATCAAAAGTACATTGAGATGCACAGTGGAGAAGTTTTAAGAGTGCCGTGGACAAGTATTTACAAAGTATTTTCTTCAGTTTGGTTAACCAGTGACCCATCCCATCATCCATGGCCTGGCCTGGGCTGTGGTAGCAGGGATCCCTGAAGGCTTCATGTGGTATTCACTTGGTAATACTGCATCACCATCATTTGATGAAATGAATTGCAAATTTATCAAAGAACTTTTTGCTTTAGAGGACCGGAATAGGATTAGGGAGGTTTGATTGCTTATGTGAAAGATGGATATATTTCATGTTTATCATGTTCCATTGATTATCGTAATTTTATGTAGAATATTTATACAGGAAGCTCTTGTAATCTTTCATATTTGATATTATAAATTTGGTCATTGTCTGTTCATGTTTAGTTAGTAATGGCCATTTGTCTTTGTCTTTTTGCAGCAGGTTTCAAGTTCTACAAGTCTGTTAACAATGTGATCTTGTGTCCAGGGAATGAGGATGGCTATCTTCCTGCAGAATACTTCTTGAAGGTTGTGGACAGAAGAACTGGTAAGTGCCTGGATATTGTAAGTCCCACTGTCCCATCTGAAAGGTATAGGAAATTCTGTTTTATCCTGAATTCTTTGAATTAATCAAACCCACATGCAGCACTACAGTATCCAATTAGAATCAGTAGCTCATCCAGAAGGGAATGTCTTTATCTTCACAGAAGTCATCAGTCACACTTCACCCCAGACAAACATGAATCCAGGGCACACCCTTCAATCTCATTGAGTTGACAGTATCTCCCACAGAACAAAATACCAGCCATCCAAGGCATCACGTACGATATACACAACATTCACTCCCAACACCAGTTAACATCCACGCAAAAGCAACACTCAGACTAAATTCCATCAGAACTCAAATTGGCATCAAATTTAGACAAGAAAAAAGATCCCTCAACATCCTCAGCAAACAATGTGTCTGCTCCAATCTGAACTACACCTCACCTGCCTTGGCTTCCATCCTCTTAAAAGAAAAATATAACAGAATTGGAAACTACACAAAATAGTCCTATCAGAACAATCACTGGCAGCTTAGTACCTCAAACACTTATTACCTACACAGTTAAGGGAAAATCCTCCCCATACAGTCTCACCTTGATGTGCTTGGCAGTCAGTTTTGTGCATCAACACTAGACTACTTCCACCCAAACCTCTCCATAACAAACAACCAACCCTCAAGCTTACCCCTTCCTAACACTTCAGCAACCTATCCTCATAGCTCCCCACATTCCCAGCAATATGAACACTGACGGAACATGTGCACATTGAAATAACCTGAAAAGTTAAATTCCACCCTCCCACCTCATTCAAATTCCAACTTGCCAGATATGCACCCCTCAGACAAACATGTCACACTTTTCTGTTTTCGCTCAGGGTATCACCCATTCCTACAACACTACAAACACCTTTTCAGCACATCCCAAGACCCTTTATACCCTCAAATGCAACTGCCACAATGAAGACACCAGGTACGTAATATTCACTTGCCTTGCACTGTCTGCACATAGATGTACAAACTTCACCACCATACTTTATGACTTGTGGTTCTTGTCACTTGGTATGGCCAGCTTCTTGGGCACTCCAGGAGCCTGATAGAGGTAGAAGGTACTCTTGGGGTAGGAAGTAAGTATATGTATATGACTTGAAGAGCTTTAAGATTGGTATTGTGTTAATAAGTTATCAGATGTTAGGGATTTTGTTGTGTAGCTAGATTGTTAAAGATATCTGTAAGTGCTTGGAGTGCAACTGGGCCAGAGTGTTTTTTTGTGAATTTTAATTGTTTTGATACATATATATATATATACATGCTTTCTACACCAGGGGCCCTCTTACATTTGTTATAGGGCTCCCATGGTGCAAAGGAGGCTGACCATGTCCATTGCCAAACCACATTTCATAAAGTGTAGTGATGTTTTGAATGTGTCTGTGTAGGGCAATTTATCAGGATGTGCTCATTGGCTTCTGTGTTGTAATTGCAATGTGGCTATGAAGGGTCTTGAAATCACTGAATAGGTGTTTCTAGTGTTGTAAGGATGTATAGACAAAGAATTATAACTTTTGTATGTTTGGGGATCGTGACTTAATGCAGATGTATCTCTGATGGGATGGCTTTTAAGATAAGCTGGGAGAACCTTTGTTTAGTGTTTGTTGGGTAATTTCAGAGTATATATTATGTTTTGTCATTGTATTGTTTGTTGGGGGTGGGGGATCTGTGAGTAAAGATTGCGGAAGTGTGAGTTTGGAGATCAGTTATAAAATGGTTTAGATGATTAGAGGTCTAGTGTTGTTACAAAGTATTCAGTGCCAAATATGTTGAAATGGGATTGTTTTGGGAAGAACATTATTTCATCATTAATATATGCATTGGTGGAATGCCTGTGTATTACCATTGTATGAAGGTTAGAGGTACAAAAGTTAATATTAGAATTACAGTGGTATAAATATGTTACTTGGTGAGTTGTATGGGAGACTGGTTAAGAGGGTGATGGTATGCACAGAGCATCAGACTGGAGAGGAACATTGTGGTTTCAGGAGTGGTAGGGGTTACATGGATATTCCTGTTTATTCACCATATTCTTTACCTTTTTGTGCTTAAGTCCCAAGCCTTGCATACATACAACAGCTCAAACACTCTTAGCTTTGCCTTTAAAGACAATGACCTGTGTTTCCGTATATTTCACTATCCACCCTAGATGTTTGCTCGCTCAACCACTCTGTGGCTCACCTCAGCTCCCATTGTTCCATTCAGTGCCATATCCATTCCAAGTATCTAAAACTCTCCACTTCCTCCAAGTTTTCTCCATTCAAACTCACACTCCAAATTACCCATCTTATTTATGTGCTAAAACTAGTAACCTTGCTTTTATTCATTCACAACTTTCTCCTTTGACATACTCCTGACTCAAACATCAGCATCTGCAGCTTCTCACTCAAATCTGTCACCATTGCCATCTCATCAGCAGACAGTATTGACTCTCCTCCCAGTTGCCCCCATACCCAAGAGATTGCTTACCTGCTTTTCTCTCCTCCCTCTTTCACCTCCCTCACAACTCCATCCATAAACAAATTAAACAGCCATAGTGAGATCACATACCTTTGAGGCAGACTTACCCTCACCTAGAACCACTTGCCCTCTAGTCCTTTTACAGACACTTTTCATAAAAACTTTTCACTGCTACAAGTAGCTTTCCTCCCACACCATATATCCTTGAGACCTTCCACAAGGCATCTCTGTCAGCCTTATCATATGCTTTCTCCAAATCCATAAATGCCACACACAAAATCCTTCTCTTTCACTCTATATTTCTCACACACATTCTGTAAAGCAAACACCTGATCCACACATCCTCTACCACTTCTGATACCACGCTTTTCCTCCCCACTCTGATTTTCTGTATATGCCTTTACCTTCTCAATCACCACATTTCCATACAATGTACCAGGGACACTCGACTAACTTTTACCTCTGTAGTTTGGACACTCACCTTTGTCACCCTTGCCTTTATGCATTGGTATGATAAATGCATTTTGCCACTCATCAGGCACTTCACCATGATGTGTATGTACAGTGAAAATCCTAACTAACCTATCAACAACACAGTCACCCCCTTTAAGAGATTCAACCGCAGTTCCATCCACTCCAGCTTCCCTGCCATATTTCATTTGAGGTAAGGCCTTCACCACCTCTTCTCTTCTCACCAAACTACTTTCCATGATTCTTTCACTTCACACACTGCCCCGAACCAAACAACCTGTATCTGCTATCTTATCATCAAATGCTTTCAGCAGTTCTTCAAAATACTCACACCATCTCCTCTTCATTTCATCACTGTGTGTTACCTCTTCCACATTTGACCACTTTTCTGATGTCTCCATTTGTTCCATATTTTTCACATGTCTCCTTTTCTCCAAAGTTTTTTGATATTCACTTACCTCAACTGTCATTTGACTTTTTTTCAGCCTCTGCATCTTCCTCGTGACCTACTACTTTATCTTATACATCTCCCAATCATTTGCATTCCTTCCTTGTAAGTTCCATCCATATACCTCTCTTTTCTCATTCACTAGCCACTAGCAACTTCACTTCATTATCCCACCTCTCACTGCCCTTTCTAACTTGCCCTCCTTTCACCTTATGCATACCACATGCTTCTCTCACATGTCAGCATCCCTTCTTTAAATGCCCTATCCCTCACCCACTCCTCTAGCTTCATTAACTTTCACCTTTTGCCATTCTACATTCAATCTCTGCAAATGTTTCTTCATTCAAGTCTCTTTTACAAGCTCACTATTACCACTGACATACAATTCACTCTTTCTTAAAGTATTTAACATGCAAAATCTACAGAAACACTTGTTCCAAACATCATCTCCCTATCCTAAACGTTTACTACACACTGCTCCCTCCTAGTCATGTGTTCGCCTGCTGTTACCCTCTCAGCCACCATTCTGCCATATATCTTAACGCATATACCCAACATTTATATATTTAGATAAAGTTATATTTCCCTCATGATATTTACTTGTTTATTTATGATTTCTCTTAGATTGATTTCTCTGAGAGTCCTGGTGTTACCCATGATGTTTCTAAAGGCTCAAGTAGTCTAAGGCTGCACTACTTCAAAAGCAGGGAAATGTAGATTCCTTTGTAGTGAGAAGTTCTTTGATAAGCCTGTATTGCCATTAGTACAGCCCAGCATGGAAGGAAGAATGATATTCACATACCTTTTGCATGTAGAAGATTCCTATGAGGAGTTGGAGCTGGGAAGGGGGTTAATTCTCCCATCTTGTATTATGACAAACATGTAATCTCTCCTAGTCTCAAATATCAGATGACAACACTTAACTCACGCAACTCATTTTTCACAACTCTAGATTTTCCTGCTGTGGGCACCTAGCCCAGCCTTTATGCAGAATGATGGGAGCAGTAGATAGAAGTAGTAGGTAGCAATGTTAGACAGGAGCTTTAGGTGGAAGCATTTGATAAAAGTAGCAGGTAGGAGCATTATATGGGAGCATTAGGTTGAAGTAGTAGGTTGTAACATAGGCAGGAGTATTAGGTAGAAGTAGTTGGTAGGAAGATTAGGCAGGAGCCTCTGAACACACTGTGCTAGAATTGCCTTCTGCCAGTGGCCAGTTCAAGGTGGGACACAAAAGGCTACAAAGCAGCACTGGAGTTCAACAGATATGGAGAATTTTGCCATGGCCACCTCCTTGAGGGAGTTCCCAAAGGGAATGGGCATCAGAAATATAGAATAGAATTGAAAAATATAGGAATAGAATAAGTGACAAATAAAGGATTATCCCCTATAGCCTCATTTCCTTTTGCTACACTGCTAGAGCAGGAAAGGCAATCATATATTGATTAATAGAAATTCTCTTTCATATGATTATTACCATGATACCCATAATGCCACTTCCATGTAGTACAGACATTTTAGTTAGTTAGCCCAAATGGTTTTCATCACATTCTTACGTATGACGATGACAGCTTTGTTGAGCAAAGCTAAGAAAAGGAGAGGCTTGATGGAGAAATAAATTATTGATTTTGAGGTTAAAAGTTTATTAATATCTTATTTCTGGAACTGTATTGCATATTATGTTCTTTTTCTTATCATTGCAGGGGAGTATTTGCAGTAGAGGATTAATGACCCATGGATTGAAGATTGTATGAATGACTCCAGATGTTTGAAATACAGTTAATGCAGATATTGTGCACGGCTTACTTCATTGTTTATGTACGTAATGTTATCGCGTATCTTAGTGCAAAGAACTTTAATCATATTATGTTGGAAATATAGCTATTTATTCCATTGAAGTGTGATTCAATTGAAATCATTCTAAGAGCATTATGAGTAATCATGTGGAAAGTATATTTTCATGCAGGCTGTGTACTACATCATTGTGTATCAACAAATATAGTAGAAATTTGGATTCCAAGCTGAGAACATTTTGGAATATGACAGGAGACAGAAGATAAAAAGTGCAAATACAAGTGTGGGGAAGTCACAGAATGCCATTACTTGTTATGTTTAGAACAATAATATGAATGAAAAGAGTTGTCAGACTATATGATATTACATTTGTATCAAAAAGCCCAGAATGCACACCAGAAACTGCTTTATGAAATGATAAACTTGAGACAAAAGTGCCTTGCCACTTAACAGTTTTGAAAACTCACAATGGCCGGTAAACAGAATACCTTAGCAGTACAGGACTTTTACAAGTGCACCCCATGTAATACACCCCCATTAGACAGGGTTGCCTATATTGCACATATCTTAGGGAAGCGACATCAGAAGAACCTCAAGAGTAGGAATCTGCCACAAGCAAATGATGAAGCAACCCGCACCATCCATGTAACAGGTAAGAACTGACCTTGTTTAAATTCAGTGTTGTTTTTAATGTTTGATTTGGGAAGAATTTTGTGATAGTGAGATATTGACGTAATCAGAATCTTTTAAATCTATGACTTAGTAAGTTTGTTACCAGGAAATTAGTGAGCTTTTATTACTAATCTACTCTCTGAAGCTCCTTTCCCGTTCATATGGTGAGGAATTGTATGGAAATTAGTTTTGGAAAACTGGGATCCACCAACCTTATCCTAAATGTTAATATTGGGCAGGGATGCCCCTTTCCTTGGGCTAGACTTGCTACTGCTGCCATAAATGAACATTATAACCAACCTCTTATAGCAGTAACAGCTTAGTTTTTACTCATGAATTAACACTCTAGGGGCCCAATCACCATTTGCAAGATGAACTTGGAGTGCGATGGCTAGTGGTAATCAGCCTTTGAATGTTTGATATTGTTTTTATCATATTTTGTTCATCTTTTTTTCTCCTCCAGGAATTTGTCTAAAATCTGTTGTTCTATGATTTTATAGGCACTGAATAGAAAACGTGAATTTAGAACATGATCTTAATTCTAGATGTCTAGACATGAGTTTTCTCATGTAGGATAAATTATCTGGGAATCATCAGGCATTTATATGCACACATCATTCCACATCTTGCTGGTCTTTTAACTGTTTGGTTCTTTTGCTTCCATTGAATACACTGGTCTGCTGTCACGGTTTGTGTGTCTGTATATATATATATATATATATATATATATATATATATATATATAGAGGATAGGGGAGAAAGAATACTTCCCACGTATTCCCTGCGTGTCGTAGAAGGCGACTAAAAGGGGAGGGAGCGGGGGGCTGGAAATCCTCCCCTCTCAATTTTTTTAATTTTCCAAAAGAAGGAACAGAGAAGGGGGCCAGGTGAGGATATTCCCTCAATGGCCCAGTCCTCTGTTTTTAACGCTACCTCGCTAACGCGGGAAATGGCGAATAGTTTGAAAAAAAAAAAATATATATATATATTATTATTATTATTATTATTATTATTATTATTATTATTATTATACTTTGCCGCTGTCTCCTGCATTAGCAAGGTAGTGCAAGGAAGCAGACGAAAGAATGGCCCAACCCACCCACATACACATGTATAAACATACACGTCCACACACATACATATACATACCTATACATCTCAACGTATACATATATATACACACACAGTCATATACATATATACACATGTACATAATTCATACTATCTGCCCTTATTCATTCCCGTTGCCACCCCGCCACACATGAAATGACAACCCCCTCCCCCCATATGTGTGCGAGGTAGCACGGAAAAGACAACAAAGGCCACATTCGTTCACACTCACTCTCTAGCTGTCATGTATAATGCACCGAAACCACAGCTCCCTTTCCACATCCAGGCCCCACAAAACTTTCCATGGTTTACCCCAGACGCTTCACATGCCCTGGTTCAATCCATTGACAGCATGTCGACCCCGGTATACCACATCATTCCAATTTACTCTATTCCTTTCATGCCTTTCACCCTCCTACATGTTCAGGCCCTGATCACTCAAAATCTTTTTCACTCCATCTTTCCACCTCCAATTTGGTCTCCCACTTCTCCTCGTTCCCTCCACCTCTGACACATATATCCTCTTTGTCAATCTTTCCTCACTCATTCTCTCCATGTCACCAAAGCATTTCAAAACACCCTCTTCTGCTCTCTCAACCACACTCTTTTTATTACCACACATCTCTCTTACCCGTTCATTACTTACTCAAACCACCTCACACCACATATTGTCCTCAAGCATCTCAATTTCAGCACATCCACGCTCTTCCACACAACTCAAGCTATAGCCCACACCTTACAACCATATAACATTGTCGGAACCACAATTCCTTCATATATTTATTATTCATTTATTTATTCTACTTTGTTGCTGTCTCCCGCGTGTGCGAGGTAGCGCAAGAAAACAGATGAAAGAATGGCCCAACCCACCCACATACACATGTATATACATACACGTCCACATATGCAAATATACATACCTATATATATCAACGTATACATATATATACACACACAGACATATACATATATACACATGTACATAATTCATACTGTCTGCCTTTATTCATTCCCATCGCCACCTCACCACACTTGAAATAACAACCCCCTCCCCCCTCATGTGTGCGAGGTAGCGCTAGGAAAAGACAACAAAGGCCCCATTCGTTCACACTCAGTCTCTAGCTGTCATGTAATAATGCACCAAAACCACAGCTCCCTTTCCACATCCAGGCCCCACAGAACTTTCCATGGTTTACCCCAGACGCTTCACATGCCTAGGTTCAATCCATTGACAGCATGTCGACCCCGGTATACCACATCATTCCAATTCACTCTATTCCTTGCACGCCTTACACCCTCCTGCATGTTCAGGTCCCGATCACTCAGAATCTTTTTCACTCCATCTTTCCACCTCCAATATGGTCTCCTACTTCTCGTTCCCTCCACCTCTGACACATATATCCTCTTGGTCAATCTTTCTTCACTCATTATCTCCATGTGACCAAACCATTTCAAAACACCCTCTTCTGCTCTCTCAACCATGACATTTATCCCTGGGGATAGGGGAGAAAGAATACTTCCCACACATTCCTCTCATGCCGTAGAAGGCGACTAAAGGGGATGGGAGCGGGGGGCCAGAAACCCTCCCCTCGTATTTTAACTTTCTAAAAGGGGAAACAGAAGAATATATATATATATATATATTTATTTATTTATTTATTTATTTATTTTGCTTTGTCCCTGTCTCCTGCGTTTGCGAGGTAGTGCAAGGAAACAGACGAAAGAAATGGCCCAACCCACCCCCATACACTTGTATATACATACACGTCCACACACGCAAATATACATACCTATACATCTCAATGTACACACATATATACACACACAGACACATATATATATACCCATGCACACAATTCACACTGTCTGCCTTTATTCATTCCCATCGCCACCTCGCCACACATGGAATATATATATATATATATATATATATATATATATATATATATATATATATATATATTTTGCTTTGTTGCTGTCTCCCGCGTTTGCAAGGTAGCGCAAGGAAACAGACGAAAGAAAATGGCCCAACCCACCCCCATACACATGTATATACATACGTCCACACACGCAAAAATACCTACCTACACAGCTTTCCATGGTTTACCCCAGACGCTTCACATGCCCTGATTCAATCCACTGACAGCACGTCAACCCCGGTATA